>NC_068427.1:41778895-41958895 GCF_023373465.1 Oncorhynchus keta | reverse complement strand
TATAGGGTAGGGCTCTGGTCATAAGTTGGGCACTATGGTCATACGTTGGGCACTATATAGGGAATAAGTCTCTGGTCATAAGTTGGGCACTATATAGGGAATAGGGCTCTGGTCATACGTTGGGCACTATATAGGAATAGGGCTCTGGTCATTTTATATAGGGAATAGGGCATACGTTGGGCACTATATAGGGAATAAGGCTCTGGTCATAAGTTGGGCACTATATAGGGAATAAGGCTCTGGTCATAAGTTGGGCACTATATAGGGAATAGGGCTCTGGTCATACGTTGGGCACTATATAGGGAATAGGGCTCTGGTCATAAGTTGGGCACTATATAGGGAATAGGGCTCTGGTCATAAGTTGGGCACTATATAATAGCGAATAGGGCTCTGGTCATAAGTTGGGCACTATATAGGGAATAGGGCTCTGGTCATAAGTTGGGCACTATATAGGGAATAGGGCTCTGGTCATAAGTTGGGCACTATATAGGGAATAGGGCTCTGGTCATAAGTTGGGCACTATATAGGGAATAAGGCTCTGGTCATACGTTGGGCACTATATAGGGAATAGGGCTCTGGTCATAAGTTGGGCACTATATAGGGAATAGGGCTCTGGTCATAAGTTGGGCACTATATAGGGAATAAGGCTCTGGTCATACGTTGGGCACTATATAGGGAATAGGGCTCTGGTCATAAGTTGGGCACTATATAGGGAATAAGGCTCTGGTCATAAGTTGGGCACTATATAGGGAATAGGGCACTGGTCATAAGTTGGGCACTATATAGGGAATAAGGCTCTGGTCATAAGTTGGGCACTATATAGGGAATAGGGCTCTGGTCATAAGTTGGGCACTATATAATAGCTGGTCAGTTGGGCACTATATAGGGAATAGGGCTCTGGTCATAAAAGGGCACTATATAGGGAATAAGGCTCTGGTCATACGTTGGGCACTATATAGGGAATAGGGCTCTGGTCATAAGTTGGGCACTATATAGGGAATAAGGCTCTGGTCATAAGTTGGGCACTATATAGGGAATAGGGCACTGGTCATAAGTTGGGCACTATATAGGGAATAAGGCTCTGGTCATAAGTTGGGCACTATATAGGGAATAGGGCTCTGGTCATAAGTTGGGCACTATATAATAGCGAATAGGGCTCTGGTCATAAGTTGGGCACTATATAGGGAATATACCGTTTAGGAAGCAGACAAAAGCCAGCAGGCTCTGAAGTAAACCTCTCTTTCTTTAGCCTGGTGGGGAAATTGCCCCTGGGTGAGCTCAGCCGGCTGTGCTTATCATGCATCTGTTATCAGTGAGTTGGTTTGTCTGCCGGGTCTCACTATACTAGCTGGGCTGCCGCTTGCTCATCTAAAGTGCCTGAGCCCACCTGCCAGCCGCCGCATTCATTTGCAGTGTGTGTAGCCGACCCTGGGCTCAGATTAACATGTGGTGACCAGCAGCTATAGACCAAACAGACTGGTGTTCTGGTTAATACGTGTCATCACACCTTTTTTTATTTTACCTTTATTTAACTAGGCGAGTCAGTTAAGAACAAATTCTTATTTTCAATGACGGCCTAGGAACAGTGGGTTAACTGCCTGTTCAGGGGCAGAATGACAGATTTGTACCTTGTCAGCAGAACGACAGATTTTTACCTTGTCAGCTCGGGGGTTTGAACTTGCAACCTTCCGGTTACTAGTCCAACGCTCTAACCACTAGGCTACCCTGCCGACGGTGACCTATTTGTTTGCTGCTTATTGCCAAAACCATTATTGCAAGGCCAATGAATCAGAGGGTGTAACAAGGAACTCAGGGCTTGGTCAATATGGCTATGATCCAATCTTGTACAACCCTGGAGAGGCATTTGAAATTATGAATGTCCTCGGGTATTCTAATCTCTAGGACTGTTACACCTTATGCACGCCATGATGACTCTCTTAACACAGTTCACGTCATCAATTCCAGACTGCAAATAGAAATGACTTTTCATTTCCATTAGGTACAGTAAGGTATTTTCACCAACTGTGTTGTACTCCAGGAGTTCATGAAACGATTCTCCCAGAGTGCAGCTGAGTCTCACCTGACTGTTGTAGTTGTTGAACAAAGACATTGATGTGTGATCATAGATCTATTCCAATCACCTGCAAACCTATCTATGAAGGGTTCAGTAGAGAGAGTGCTCTCCTCCTGACAACAGTAATAGGTTGTAGTAACACAGACCTCTTACACCAGGAAACTCATTCCATGAAGGGTCTAGTGTCTCTTTTCAATGAAGACCTAGACAACCAGGTGTGGGGAATTCCTTACTGATTAGTGACCTAAATTCATCTATCAAGTGCAAGGGAGGAGCGAAAAACCCCACAGACACTCCGTGGAATGGCATCTTGTCTCCATACAAAGCAGCATTAGCTACATTACACCATTCATCCCTACATGTCCTTATTGTAAGGCAGGTAACATTAACGTTAGTCTGGAGAAGGAAGCTTGTGTATTAAGCTGTATTACAAAGATAAAGGTCTCTGCTTAAAGACTGGCTGCCCCAAGGTGCCTTTGTGATAGGCTATATTATATGACAGGCTATATTATATGACAGGTTATATTATATGACAGGTTATATTATATGACAGGTTATATTATATGACAGGTTATATTATATGACAGGTTATATTATATGACAGGCTATATTATATGACAGGTTATATTAGCTTGTGTATTAAGCTGTATTACAAAGATAAAGGTCTCTGCTTAAAGACTGGCTGCCCCAAGGTGCCTTTGTGATAGGCTATATTATATGACAGGCTATATTATATGACAGGTTATATTATATGACAGGTTATATTATATGACAGGTTATATTATATGACAGGTTATATTATATGACAGGTTATATTATATGACAGGCTATATTATATGACAGGTTATATTATATGACAGGTTATATTATATGACAGGTTATATTATATGACAGGCTATATTATATGACAGGTTATATTATATGACAGGTTATATTATATGACAGGTTATATTATATGACAGGTTATATTATATGACAGGTTATATTATATGACAGGTTATATTATATGACAGGCTATATTATATGATTCAAATCATGTCAAATGTTATTAGTCACATGTGCCGAATACAACAGGTTTAGACCTTACAGTGAAATGCTTACGTACGAGCTCCTCACCAAAAATGCAGTTAAAAAAAATATATGGATATATATGGATAAGAAGTAATTAAAGAGCGGGGCCTCCCGGGTGGCGCAGTGGTCTAAGGCACTGCATCGCAGTGCAAGCTGTGCCACCAGATACTCTGGATTCGAGCCCAGGCCCTGTTGTGACCGGGAGGCCCGTGGGCCCCTGCACAATTGTCCAGGTTAGGGAGGGTTTGGCAGGCAGGGATATCCTCGTCTCATCGTGCACTAGCGACTCCTGTGGCGGGCTGGGCACAGTGCACACTGACCAGGTTGCCAGGTGTACGGTGTTTCCTCCAACACACTGGTAGGTGTGCATTGTGTCAAGAAGCAGTGCGGCTTGGTTGTGTTTTGTAGGACGCATGCTCTCGACCTTCGCCTCTCCCGAGTCCGTGCGGGCGTTGTAGAGACAAGATTGTAACTACTACCAATTGGATACCACGAAATTGGGGAGAAAAAGGGGATTAAAAAAAAAGTAATTAAAGAGAAGCAGTAAAATAACAATAGCAAGACTATATATAAGGGGCACGAATTAGGTGAGGTAATACAGTGGGGCAAAAAAAGGTTTTAGTCAGCCACCAATTGTGCAAGTTCTCCCACTTAAAAAGATGAGAGAGGCCTGTAATTTTCATCAAAGGTACACTTCAACTATGACAGACAAAATGAGAAAAAAAATCCAGAAAATCACATTGTAGGATTTTTAATGAATTTATTTGCAAATGGAAAATAGGTATTCTTCTTTAAGAGGCTCCTCTGTTCTCCACTCGTTACCTGTATTAATGGCACCTGTTTGAAGTTGTCAATCAGTATAAAAGACACCTGACGACAACCTCAAACAGTCACACTCCATACTCCACTATGGCCAAGACCAAAGAGCTCTCAAAGGACACCAGAAACAAAATTGTAGACCTACACCAGGCTGGGAAGACTCTGAATCTGCAATAGGTAAGCAGCTTGGTTTGAAGAAATCAACTGTGTAGTCAATGAATAGCATTCTCATGTAGGTGTTCCTTTTGTCCAGGTGGGAAAGGGCAGTGTGGAGTGCAATAGAGATTGCATCATCTGTGGATCTGTTGGGGCGCTATGCAAATTGGAGTGGGTCCAGGATTTATTGGGATAATGGTGTTGATGTGAGCCATGACCAGCCTTTCACTGCACTTCATGGCTACAGATGTGAGTGCTACGGGTCGGTCGTCATTTAGGCAGGTTATCTTAGTGTTCTTGTGCACAGGCACTATGGTGGTCTGCTTAAAACATGTTGTTATTACAGACTCGGATAGGGAGAGGTAATCCGTCCTGGTAATTGAGTCCTTGTGAATGTTGACCTGTTTAAAGGTCTTACTCACATCGACTGTTGAGAGAGTGATCACACAGTCATCTGAAACAGCAGGTGCTCTCATGCATGTTTCAGTGTTATTAGCCTCGAGGCGAGCATAGAAGCAGTGTAGCTCGTCTGGTAGGCTCGTGTCACTAGGCAGCTCTTGGCTGTACTTCCCTTTGTAGTCTGTAATGGTTTGCAAGTGCTACCACAAACATCAGAGCCTGTGTAGTACGATTCGATCTTAGTCCTGTATTGAAGCTTTGCCTGTTTGATGGTTCATCGGAGGGCTTAGCGGAATTTCTTATAAGCTTCCAGAATAGAGTCCCACTCCTTGAAAGCGGCAGCTCTAGCCTTTAGCTCAGTGCGGATGTTGCCTGTAATCCATGGCTTCTGGTTGGGGTATGTACGTACGTTCACTGTGCGGATGAAGTCATTGATGCACTTATTGGCAAAGCCAGTGACTGATGAGGTGGACTCCTCAATGCCATCAGAGTTATCCCGGGAACATGTTCCAGTCCGTGATAACAAAACTGTCCTGTAGTTTAGCATCTGCTTCATCTGACCACTTTTTTATTGATCTAGTCACTGGTGCGTCCTGCTTTAATTTTTGCATGTAAGCAGGAATCAGGAGGATAGAATTATGGTCAGATTTGCCAAATGGAGGGATAGCTTTGTATTCGTCTCTATGTGTGGAGTAAAGGTTGTCCAGAGCTTTTTTTCCTCTGGACATAAGTTTTCATGCGTTTAAGTCCCTGGCTACTTGGAGAGCCCCCTCTGGTAGAATGTTTTCTTGTTTGATTATGGCGGAATACAACTTATTCATTCAATGCTGTCTTAGTGCCAGCCTCTATCTGTGGTGGTATGTAAACAGCTACGAAAAATACAGATGAAAACTCTATAGGTAGATAGTGTTGTCTACAGCTTATCATGAGATACTCTACCTCAGGCGAGCCATGGCTCAAGACTTCCTTAGATATCGTGCACCAGCTGTTATTTACAAAAATACATAGTCCGCCGCCCCTTGTCTTACCAGATGCCACTGTTATATCCTGCCAGTAAAGCGTATAACCAGCCAGCTGTATGTTGATAGTGTCGTATTTCAGCCATCGACTCCATGAAGCATAAGATATTACAGTTTTGAATGCCTCGTTGGTAGTTTAATCTTCCGCGTAGGTCATCGATTTTATTCTCCAAAGACTGCACGTTTGCTAGCAGAATGGAAGGAAGTGGGGGTTTATTCGATCGCCTATGAATTCTCAGAAGGCAGCCTGCCCTCTGGCCCCTTTTTCTCCGCCTCCTCTTCATGCAAATCACAGGGATCTGGGCCTGTTCCTGAGAAAGCAGTATATCATTCGCGTCGGGCTCGTCAGACTTGTTAAAGGAAAAAAAGGATTCTGCCGGTCCGTGGTGAGTAATCGCAGTCCTGATGTCCAGAAGTTATTTTCGGTCTTAAGAGACGGTAGTGGCAACATCAGGTACAAGATTTGTTCAAAAATAGGTTACAAACAACGCAAATAAACAAACAAAAAAACTATTGGTTGGGGACACGTAAAACGTCAGCCTTCTTCTCCAGCGCCATTGCACACAATTATGGAATTTTATGATTATTTAACAATTATTCAACAATTATATTATACATTTTTAGACAGAGGAGACACAGTACATATACATTACTGTAGCAACAGAGGTGACAAACGGACAAGACATAGATAGATAGAGAGTGTCAGTTTCTCTGTCTTGCCTGTCACCTCAGCCTCAGGACTGAGGTCTGATGTGTTTCTGGTTTCTGCGATGGGCTTTCTCCATGGGGCATGGAGGAAGTGGATATAGATTAGGTGAAAATGTGCAGCTGCCCGAGGGATGGAGGGATCCCACTCTAACTGGGATGGAGGAAGATAAGAGGTTCTCTCCAGGAGGGAGTATTCGATCAGATGGGGGGGCTATTCCTGTCGTCGACGGATCTCTCTCACACACACACACGCACGCACATGCACGCACGCACGCACACACACACAATCACACACACGCACGCACGCACGCACACCCACACACACACACACACACACACGCACGCACGCACGCACGCACGCACGCACACCCACACACACACACACACACACACACACACACACACACACACACACACACACACACACACACACACACACACACACACACACACACACACACACACACACACACACACACACACACACACACACACACTAACCCTTGCACTAACTCTAACTCTAACGTTAACCCTAAACCCTCTAGAAATAGCAGTTGACCTTGTGGGGACCAACTAAATGTCCCCAGTAGGTCACATTTTTGTCTGTTTACTATTCTTGTGGGGACTTCTTGTCCCACCAAGTATAGTTAAACACACACACACACACACACACACACACACACACACACACACACACACACACACACACACACACACACACACACACACACACACACACACACACACACACACACACACACACACACACACACACACACACACACACATAAATAGCATGTCGGTCATTTCCTAGCAGCCCAGCGTTCACAACAGCTGTCAATCTGATTTTCTTATACTGAAGAGAGGTCCTGAAGATTATTCAAATCACTACCGGCTTTCTGGGAAGTCCCTTGGCAAAATCCCCAAGTCCACAGAGAATAGAATACCAGTGGTGAAAGAAAAGCAGCTGACTCTTTTCAATCCTCCCCACTCTTCTTTATTTCTCCTTGTAATGGGATACAGACTGCAAGTACAGTGGTATTATCTCCACAGAAAGGAGACCGAAACTGGGCTTGAATAAGACGACTCCTTGCCTTACAGTACGCCTGGTTTACCACACAAAAACACTACTATACAACTTATTTGATGCACTAAGCTATTGGCCAATGGGCAGGAAACCAATATATAGTATCTACAATGAGTGGATTATGAGAATATGCTGAAATGTAATAGAAACCAACCATAAATTAATAACAAAGCTATTCCTAGTTTGTAGACTGTACTGGGCCCGAGTAGGGACTATATGTCGGCAGGCTGTTTTAGCAGATTGAGGTCAGCTGTCACTAAAACAACAAAATATAGAATTTCATCAGTGTCTATTATCCATAGGATGAGCAGTGAGACGGTTTGTTAATTTATCTGTGGATGCCGCCTAATGGGAAAATCAATATGGATCTAGTCTAGCTACTGTAGCTAGACCCACCTTCCCTTTGTAGTCGGATGCCTAAAATGCACTTGAGGGACTCACCGAGGTTTGGGCACATCAGTGAAGATTGACACTCTGTGAGCAGAATTGAATTGGTTACTGTAAATACAGATGTAAGATCTTAATTTGATCACTCTTTTGTTGCTATGAATTGTCCTACACAGCAGGAAATGCAGATGGGCAACGTGATTTAGATGAATTCACTGAATTCACTAACACACGTTTATTTGAACAGTATTGCACTTTTCATGTAGCTTACTTTTGGCCAGCGAATAGCCTAACCACTGATCAAGCAACTTCATAGACTAAATGTTGAATTCCTGTTATTTTGCTGTGACATTATCGGTCAAATTAAAATCCTTCATCTGTATTCCACTGGCTGTTCTCATATTCATAAAACTCTTTCATTGTTATTATCTATGGACCGCCATACAGTCAATTGGATTCAGAATGTGAAATCAGTTACAGCCAATTCTTAAATGTAGTCTAGACAATAAATGTTTATGAGTTGATCAGTGACATAGAGAACTAATCATATGTCATATGCTGTTGTATGGTGACTTGTGGCATATAAAAAACATGAAGTAAATTGATCAAACAGACAGTATGTGGGATGACACAGTTGCTGCTTCAAGTCCTGTCATGGGGAAAGACAAAGATAAGGACAGAGATGGTGACAGCAGTGATAATGACGGTTTAAAGTCTGAAGCAGACAGAGAGACTGACTGACAAGTAATGGAGGAGGACAAGGACTACAAAACCAGCATCCCCACTGGCACCCTATTCCCTATGGGCCCTGGTCAAAAGTAGAGCACCAGGTTTCAACTTTAGCACAGAGGAGGACAGATGACATTTCCATCTCAACGTACAGTACGTTCACCATTCAGTCCCATCCCTTTCCTGTTGACATTAAACAGGCATTCCAGGAAAACTGTTTGATCACGGATGCAAACAAAGTCATTGTTCTGTTCGATAGGAGCCAGTTTAAGAATGTTTTTTTTTGTTGGCGTATGTTTATTTTACATTAAAAACTAAAACAACATTTTAAGAGGGTGAGGATTATTTTGCAACCTTTAAAACCCCCCTTAAAAAAATATATCTGGATTATATAAATCAGTGGCATTTGTTGGTTTCCCTCATTTGTTTCACCCGTCCTTCAGCATAATGTGTAGTCATAGCTATAATCATGGTAAATAACATCTTTCTGCAGTCTACCAGTGTAAACACATGGTTATCTCACCAGCACAACATCAGGATCAATACTACAGGTTAATACAGATGCCATAACAGTCTAAAGCAATTATTCAAGGTGAGTGCCGCACTAACCATTAACTCTATCTCTGGACCACAGCCACACAGTAGAGACAGACATGTATTTTCTCATTTGAAACGCAGGGAGGCTAAATTCATAGCATTACCCAGCGGGATGTTGGATGACCTTGACAGAGATAGAGGTAAACTGTCCATCTGAGCCAAATGAGCCTGTCAGGAACCATTTCAGCCTCACAGCTTCTCTCTATATGTTCACTTCCTTTGTTACACCTTGTAAAGTGGGCTATAGAAGACGATGAAGAAAATTGAAAAGGTGGGATGTGTTAGTGAATGTTTACACAGAAATATTGTCTTGAGACAGGTAATCTTTAACAATTCTTAGAATTTATATAGTCATATTCTTCACCCCAAACGACCCCCCCCCCACACACACACACACACACACAAACTGTTATAACACATTTCCGACAATGGTTAGTTGCTTCTCAAAAGGGACGTCGACTCAAAAAGCCCTCAAGTTCAAGGTTGGTTAATGCATTTTTTAATAGAAACCTAAGCTTTTCTGTAGCCGAGAGTCCTAATGTACAGTAATTAAAACAGGTCAAAACAGACATAAAAGAGGACTACTGCAGTTTCAGGCTACTGTATTGCACCCAGCGAACTAGACCACTGTACATTTAGGTAATATAAAATACATGGCATTTGATTCAGCACAATTATTCATAACAACACACAGCATATATCTTTACTCGACTCTACCTGCTGGAGCCCAGTCTCTGTTGCTTGTTTTATTTGTCAGTCTAGTACACCCAGCGAGCAGCATACACAGTCTTCAGAATGTATTCCTATCCCTTGACTTATTCCACATTTGTTACAGTCTGAATTCAAAATGGATTAAATAGCAAATGTTTAAATGCTAACCGTTCGCTGCAGCTGTACATAGTCCATCGGTATATAGCCCACCCAAATTACCTACCTCATCCCCACACTGTTTTTATTTTATTTACTTTTGTGCTCTTTTGCATCACCAGTATCTCTACCTGCACATGTTCATCTGGTCATTTATCACTCCAGTGTTAATCTGATCAATTGTAACTATTCGCTCCTATGGCCTATTTATTGCCTACTTCCTCATGCCTTTTGCACACAATGTATATAGATTCTAGGTGCCCTCCTTTGCGGGGCATCAGAAAACCTCCCTGGTCTTTGTGGTTGAATCTGTGTTTGAAATTCACTGCTCGACTGAGGGACCTTACAGATAATATGTGGGGCACAGAGATGAGGTAGTCATTCAAAAATCATGTTAGACACTATTATTGCACACAGAGTCCATGCAACTTATTATGTAACTAGTGTAACGGTTTTCCTCCTCTTCTGAGGAGGAGTAGGAGACATCGGATCAATGTGCAGCGTGGTAAGTGTCCATATTTTAATGAAATGTAACGAACACTGAATACAAAAGAACAAGAGAAATAAATGAAAACCGAAACAGTGCTGTATGGTAAAACACAGACACAGAAAACAACTACCCACAACCCATAGTGGGAAAACAGGCCGCCTAAGTATGGTTCTCAATCAGAGACAACGATAAACAGCTGCCTCTGATTGGGAACCATACCAGGCCAAACACAGAAATACAAAAACATATAGAATGCCCACCCCAACAAGTAGACAAGTAGATAATATTTAGGCTTATCATAACTAAGGGGTTGAATACTTATTAACTAAAGACATTTCAGATTTCAATTTTTTATTAATTTGTAAAAAGTTTGAAAAACATAATTCCACTTTGACGTTTTGGGGCATTGTAGGTAGGCCAGTGACCAAAAAAAAACGCAATTCAAGACGAATGGCTCCTGCCTCTCACCCATGCCGAATGTGATCTGCCATACTCTCCAGCCAGGTTCAGTTCCAGCTATGTCATTACAGTAATATTAAAACAGGCCAGACAAACCAGATCAGAGGCTGTGAGGTTTAGAACTTAATAGATGTGTCTGGTTTTAATGTGACAAAGACTGAACTGAATGACAAAGAGGGGTGACCCGTATTCTGACAAGGGCAGACTACAGAATTCTGGGGCTTGAACGTGACATTCCCAGAGGTGGGTCTGTCTGTCTGTCTGTCTGTCTGTCTGTCTGTCTGTCTGTCTGTCTGTCTGTCTGTCTGTCTGTCTGTCTGTCTGTCATTGTGCGTGCGTGTGTGTGCGCATGCGTGTCTGTGCAATTTTGTATCCAGATTTGCATGTTGTTCCCACTGTGAATGAAGAGCCGGGTTGTGGTAGAAACATTCAGCTGTCTGTTTGGGTATTTACATCACTAACCCAGTCAGGGTCTTTCTTTCTTTGTCACTGATGGAGAAAATGTACATTTCATCTGGCTGTGTGAGACCGCATGTGGACATCACCAGCTGTGCTGTCAGCGCACCAAACACGTTATTAAAGAATCACACACAAGCATGAACACACCCACAGAGACGTAACAACACACACACAGAGACGTAACAACACACACACAGAGACGTAACAACACACCCACAGAGACGTAACAACACACACACAGAGACGTAACAACACACACACAGAGACGTAACAACACACACACAGAGACGTAACAACACACACACAGAGACGCATGGTCACACAGAGACGTAACAACACACACACAGAGACGCATGGACACACAGAGACGCATGGACACACAGAGACACATGGACACACAGAGACGCATGGACACACAGAGACACATGGACACACAGAGACGCATGGTCACACAGAGACGCATGGACACACAGAGACACATGGTCACACAGAGACACATGGACACACAGAGACACATGGACACACAGAGACACATGGACACACAGAGACACATGGACACACAGAGACGCATGGACACACAGAGACACATGGACACACAGAGACACATGGACACACAGAGACACATGGACACACAGAGACACATGGACACACAGAGACACATGGACACACAGAGACACATGGACACACAGAGACACATGGACACACAGAGACGCATGGACACACAGAGACACATGGACACACAGAGACGCACAGGACACACAGAGACGCAACGACACACAGAGACGCAACGACACACACACAGAGACGCATGGACACACAGAGACACATGGACACACAGAGACACATGGACACACAGAGACGCAACGACACACAGAGACGCAACGACACACACACAGAGACGCATAGACACACAGAGACGCATGGACATACAGAAACGCAACGACATACACACACACACAGACTTTGGAGTTATCATTTAATGTCAAGTTTAATAACAGGCTGTATATGGCTTATGCTAGTACAGGTAGTCAACAGTGTTTTGAGTGTGAGTATGTTGGCCATAAGCGACATGCATGCCCGAAAAGGGATAAGGCGGAGGGAGGGGGCGCAGGTTGTCCTCACAACGCCTGAGCCCACTGATTTAGGGAGGGGTGGGCCGACAGTGATAGAGCAGCCTAAAGCACCTGTTGCTGAGGAACAATTTGTCCGTGCCAGAGGGTACTGAGTTGCAGCTTGTACCAGAGGGGAACACAGCGTCTGATGTGCAGCAGAAGCCTATTGTTGTAGGAGGTAAGGATGGATCTGAGGAGCCATTTCCCCAGACTGCTGAGGAGATGCCCAGTATGAGTGATGGGGTACAGGAGGGGTTCAGGTGGAGCTAGTCTCCCAGGTAGTGGAGAAGATGTCCATTATGAGTAATGGGGTACAGGAGAGGTTCAGGTGGAGCTAGTCTCCCAGGCAGTGGAGGAAATTCCCGGTACGAGTGATGGGGTGCAAGAGGGGAGTGTTGAGAGGGATGTGGCAGAGGGGAGTCAGGGGTCTGTGACCTCAGTTGAGGAGGATCAGGAGAAGGATATGGACATTTCTGATATCCCTGTTGATATGATAGCAGCTGGTGATGACTCAATTTATAATCTAGTTGAGGTAAATGGGTTCCTGTACCAAGCTTTTGGCAAATCTGTTAAATTGGTCGGTTTTTTTTTGACGTTGATACATTTGTGAGGTCAGCTGTGGTGTCACAGAAGACGGTGGGGTGAGACCAGTTGAATGTGAAGAAGCGTTTCCGTTTGAGGGAACGTGTTACTGTTGTCACGGCAGCAAAAGGTAATGGGAAACGGGGTAAGGTTAAGAGAAAATTAAAACAGTGAGGATTATCATGCCTCATAGGGTGCTTTTATCTTTGTCTGGTTTCTTTGTGGTTTCTTCTGTTTTTCCTTTCTCTTTTCTATATGGATATACTAAGGGTAGGTACTCTAAATATGAATGGGGGAAGGGACAGGAATCAGAGGACTTGGGTATTAGAAGTAACAAAGTTTTTGTTGTTTTGGGAGAAAATTTGGGTTATTAATTGGAATTTTGAGTCCTTGAGACAATGGTGGGAGGTTGGGAAGGCCCAAATATGTGTGTTTTGTTAACAGCATACTGCTCTGTCTAGTATTGAAGTTAAAGAGACTATAAGGGCCCTTGAACCGGACATCAAATATATTGAATTGAAGTTGCTCACTCAGAATGACTCCGGACTAGTCATGATCTTACAGGACAAGAGTCATGAACTGAGGTCGTTTTTACATGAAAGAGTGAAGGGTGCCTTGATTAGGTCTGGCTTTGCTACCCTCAAGGATATGGATGTTCCTGGTGCTTGTTTTTAACCACTAGGGTAGTCGACATCGCAACGCAAACAGATGATCTGCCTTTCGTCTCCCTGATGGGAAGTTGGCCAGGAATGATGGTGAGATGCGCCGACATGCCGTGGATTTCTACTCTGCCCTCTATAAGGCGGAGGATTGTGATCCTCTGTTTGCTGAACAGTTGTTACATGGACTTCCTCAATTGGGCCCTGAGCAGAGAGCTACTCTGCAGGAGCTGTCCACTACAGTTCTCATCAGGTCGAGCCCCTGGCATCGATGGTTTACCATCGGATTTCTATAAGCATTTTTGGGGGTCTATTCATGAGGGTTCTCTTCCTGTATCCTGTCAACGTGCTGCGCTGTTCCTGTATCCTGTCAACGTGCTGTTTCATTATTGCCATGAAAAGGGGGATTTGTCTTCTTAAAAAACTGGTGACCTGTTGCATTGCTGTGTCCAGAATATAACATTATATCTAAGTGTCTTTCAAACAGGTTGAAAGAACATCTGGGGCTGTTGGTCCACAAGGACCAGTGTTACTGTGTACCTGACCTCTCTGTTGTTGATAACTTGTTTCTAATAAGAGATGTTTTAGACATCTAGAAACTGTATGATGTGAATGTGGGTTTGCTTTCTTTGGATCAGGAGAAGGCTTTTGACCGTGTGAACCACCAGTACTTGTTCAAAACAATGAAGTTGGGGATGTTTTTTTTGTCCTTGATGAGTTTACTGTATGCTGGGGCCTCATGTATGGTGAAGGTGGGGGGTGGTTTGAGTTGCTCCATCCCTGTCCAAAGGGGTATCAGGCAGGGATGCCCAATTTCTGTACAGTTATATTGTCTGGTAATTGAACCAACACTTTGTTTATTAAGAGCGAGACTTACTGGTTTCTCTGTGCCAGAGGTGATGAAGGGTTCCTTGATAGTACTGTCTGTGTACGCAGATGACATGACAGTTTTTATTACAGAGGGTGAGGATGTTAAGGTTCTCAAACATTCAAAAGGTGTATGAGGGGTCCTCCTCAGCTAGAGTTAATTTGGAAAAGAGTGAATCGCTGTGGGCAGGTCAGCTTCAGATAGGGTTCGCTCCACGGTTACCAGGGGGCTTCAGATAGGGTTCGCTCCACGGTTACCAGGGGGCTTCAGATAGGGTCTGCTCCACGGTTACCAGAGGGCTTCAGATAGGGTTCGCTCCACGGTTACCAGGGGGCTTCAGATAGGGTTCGCTCCACGGTTACCAGGGGGCTTCAGTGGGGCAGAGATGGGATGAAGACTTCTTTTTGTTTTTAGGTTCCGATGTCTTTCAAAAAAGAACTGGGAGGGTGTAGTGGAGAAGGTGTGTGCCAGATCGTCTAGGTGGAAATGGGTGCTACCCCAGCTGTCTTATAGGGGAAGGGTGCTGGTAGCTAATAACCTAGCCTTCTCTACCCTGTGGCACAGACTAATGATTTTATAGCCACTGTGGGTCTGATACAAGAGAGGATCCTTGTCAATTTATTCTGGTCTGGACAACATTGGATTAAAGCTGCAGCCCTGTACCTGCCACTGCACGAGGATGGGCAAGGCCTGTACCTGCCACTGCACGAGGATGGGCAAGGCCTGTACCTGCCACTGCACGAGGATGGGCAAGGCCTGTACCTGCCACTGCACGAGGATGGGCAAGGCCTGTACCTGCCACTGCACGAGGATGGGCAAGGCCTGTACCTGCCACTGCACGGGGATGGGCAAGGCCTGGTGGACATTTCTTCCTGGATCATGGCTTTCCGGCTTCAAGCAGCCCAGAGACTGTTGTACAGTGACGGTTCTAGCTGGGTCGACACAGCCTATACATTAATGAGGAGAGCGGGCTGTTTGGGCTTAGACAAGAACCTTTTCCTCATAAGGCCAGAGGGGGGTTTGTCTGGGAGAGCTGGGAGATAGAGTGGGTATCCGATCATCTCGCCTACTGAGTAAGGTCGTTGCTAAGGTCTGTGATTACTTGCCGGTACTTCATCGGCAGAATGTGACTGATATTTCCAATTGTGATCAGTGGATGGAGGGTCTGGATGATGTGTTCCCTGCGCTGAATGTTAGTGCTGCGGTGGGGGCATTAAAGGAAGAAATGGGGATGCTGATTTCCTTCGATACCCCAGAGCTGGGGGAGTTCAAGGTGGTGGGAAAGAAGGCTATGTACATAATATGTGTAAAACTGCCCCGTGCTTCTTCCCTGGAAGGAGTAAAATCAACGAGGTGTGCAGTTGTGTTTGGTCCAGGTGCCTCCCCAAAAGACTGTTGGTGGTATTTATTTAAACTGCCTATTGAAAAGAGGACAGCTGAGGAGGATAATACATTGCCACCAACATGCATCTGGTTCACCTGGATCCTACTGGGGGAGGAGGGGTGTCCATTCTGTGCTGAGTCTGGCACATCTATTCTCACAGTGTCCCAGGTTAGTCGGGATGATTGCCCTGGTCACTAGTTGGTTCTCAGCTCTGGGAGAGGTTTTCTCTTGCCAACTGTTTATATTTGGGCCAAAGTACAAGTTTAGTCGAAGGTGTGTAGTTCTCTTGATTAACTTTGTGTCAGGGGCAGCTAAAGTAGTAATTTGGAAGACACAAAATAACAGGGGACAGCGGTCTGTAGACGTGGTGGGCATGCTGGAGGGGATATTGGCAGCAAGACTGAGTGTTGAGTTTGCCTATTACAAACTGGTTAATAACATTGGGCTGTTTATGAGCATATGGGGCATTTAGAGGCTGTTGTGTTTAGTTACTGTGGAGGAACATTTGTTTGAGTGTTTATTGTGTTATGAGTTCCCAGACCCAATAAAGGTTTATTTATAAATATATAAATATATATATATATTTCTCTCTCTCTCCCTCTCTATCTGCCTCTGTCTCTCTCTATCTGTGTCTTTCTCTATCTGTGTCTCTCTCTAAATAAATAAACTGTACATTTTCTCTCTCACTCTAATTCACACTCCTCTCAATCTTATTCTTGTTCTTTCTGTCCATTATAATGAACTTGGGGCTGTCCATGTTCTGTGTTTCTGAGATAATGAGGACATGACCTGCTACATGACTCTCGTAGGAGAATGCTTGGTCGAGGATGAGACGATTAAGTGAGCTCATCTGAATTATTCAGACAGCGGTAATCTAAGTGTTTAAGGTGCTTTAGCTAAAGATACGCTGTCCACTCGAACAGACTTCTATGGGGCTTAGCTAACAACAGGGCTGGATGGAATGAGGCTGATCATGCTCGTCCATGCCTCGTTGCCTCTTTTAGGGATGAGTCATTGGACAAAGTCAAAATTGAAATATTTCATCTTAACATCATTGAGCTGTTTTTTTTTCAAATCTGAAAGGGCATAAGTGTCTGATAATCCAATTACAATCAGCCTGTCATCACAAGCATTCCACATATTCACATGTGACATTTGCTGCCTCAGTTCAAAGGCAATCCCACATGACCCGCAATGACAATGATGAGTTTTGAAATTTGATCTAAGCCTTGTCTGTGCGTAGATAGTATTGTCTTAACCTTACTCAAGCAAATTATCTGTGTCCAGGATTAACTTGGATTAGTGCAACCGGTCAATCAACCATTCTACAGCCTTTACACTCAATTTGTGAGAATATTGTTGAGTACTCAACCAACTGACTCTTCTCATAAGAGAAAATCTTTCAATGTCAGAGTCATGAACCAGGAAGCTAAGAAGATAAATATTGTATCATTCCTCAAAGAGATTCAGCCAGAACTTTGTATCATTTGATCGGTTTGGCCAAGTCAACTCTCGGTGTGAAATACCCGTCTTTAAAACACCCTGTACATCTGAGACAAAGGTCTTCAGAAATGGAAACCTCTTGTGCCAGAACCTCCAGAACATAAAAATGTAATTAAAGAATCATGAGGCTCCAGTCTTTCCCACGGCAGAGCGCAATATAAGAGAGCTTTTTCTCAGGTTTGCATCCCAAATGGCACCCTATTCCCTATGTAGGGCACTACTTTTGACCAGTGCTCATAGGTCACTATGTAGGGCACTACTTTTGACCAGTGCTCATAGAGCACTATGTAGGGCACTACTTCAGACCAGTGCTCATAGGGCACTACTTTTGGCCAGTGCTCATAGGGCACTATGTAGAGCATTACTTCAGACCAGTGCTCATAGGGAACTATGTAGGGCACTACTTTTGACCAGTGCTCATAGAGCACTATGTAGGGCACTATTTCAGACCAGTGCTCATAGGGCACTATGTAGGGCACTACTTCAGACCAGTGCTCATAGGGCACTATGTAGGGCACTACTTTTGACCAGTGCTCATAGGTCACTATGTAGGGCACTACTTTTGACCAGTGCTCATAGAGCACTATGTAGGGCACTACTTCAGACCAGTGCTCATAGGGCACTATGCACTACTGTAGTGCTCATAGGGCACTACTTTTGACCAGTGCTCATAGGGCACTATGTAGGGCACTACTTTTGACCAGTGCTCATAGGGCACTATGTAGGGCACTACTTTTGACCAGTGCTCATAGGGCACTATGTAGGGCACTACTTTTGACCAGTGCTCATAGGGCACTATGTAGGGCACTACTTCAGACCAGTGCTCATAGGGCACTATGTAGGGCACTACTTTTGACCAGTGCTCATAGGGCACTATGTAGGGCACTACTTCAGACCAGTGCTCATAGGGCACTATGTAGGGCACTACTTTTGACCAGTGCTCATAGGGCACTATGTAGGGCACTACTTCAGACCAGTGCTCATAGGGCACTATGTAGGGCACTACTTTTGACCAGGACCCATAGGGCACTATGTAGGGCACTACCTTTGACCAGGACCCATAGGGCACTATGTAGGGCACTACCTTTGACCAGGACCCATAGGGCACTATGTAGGGCACTACCTTTGACCAGGACCCATAGGGCACTATGTAGGGCACTACCTTTGACCAGGACCCATAGGGCACTATGTAGGACACTACCTTTGACCAGGATACATAGGGCACTATGTAGGGCACTACCTTTGACCAGGACCCATAGGGCACTATGTAGGACACTACCTTTGACCAGGACCCATAGGGCACTATGTAGGACACTACTTTTGACCAGGACCCATAGGGCACTATGTAGGACACTACCTTTGACCAGGACCCATAGGGCACCATGTAGGACACTACCTTTGACCAGGACCCATAGGGCACTATGTAGGGCACTACTTTTGACCAGGACCCATAGGGCACCATGTAGGGAATTGGGTGTCATTTAGGACGCATTCTCAGTCTTCCAGGGAAGTTAGGTTCAATTTTGGTCTGTAGCAACATCTGTTAAAGGGCCATTCCCCTGTTCTTTATCATGACCAGGTGCACATGGGACTAATCAGACTAATCAGAACCAAGACACAGGTTGGAGCAGGACCATGGAGACTATGCATAAGGACTTAAGTGGTAAGCATACGAGTATGGCTTTTTATTATGGGAACTATACTTATTACAGTTACGGATGTGTACCAATAGGTCCACTGTTTTTTACAGGAAATGGAACACCTGGACTGATCTGTTTTCATTAGTATTTTCAGCCTTGTCTCAAATACTAGACGTAACATAGTAAACGTAAAATGGATTTCTCTCCAATCCCAACCAGCGGCATGTCTAGGGCACGTCCCCTTCTCTAGTGAAATAGATTCAGCCTTCTGAAGGATGCTTTCTCTGGTAGAAATAGATTCAGCCTTCTGAAGGATGCTTTCTCTGGAGAAATAGATTCAGCCTTCTGAAGGATGCTTTCTCTGGTGAAATAGATTCAGCCTTCTGAAGGATGCTTTCTCTGGAGAAATAGATTCAGCCTTCTGAAGGACAACTATGAAACAAGAATAGACACGAATGAGAAACAATTTGAGACATTTTTATTTTGGGGGAAGCCTGGCTTTCCTTGGCATTCATGAATACACACCACTTTGTAGGCTGAATGTCATTACACATTTTACATACATTTTTATTTAACCTTTATTTAACTAGACAGGTCAGTTAAGATCAAATTCTTATTTACATTGATGGCCTACCCCAGCCAAATCCAGACAACGCTGGGCCCTATGGGACTCCCATTTACAGCCAGATGTGATACAGCCTGGATTCAAACCAGGGACTGTAGTGACACCACTTGCACTGAGATGCAGTGCATTAGACCGCTGCGCCACTCAGGAGCCCGTGTTTGTAATAGATGTCCCTTCCTATTCAACTGCCGGTGTACATTGCACTGTTCGGATGCTAGACCTATTCTGGAGTAGACAAATGTAACCTACTTTTTGAAGAGATTTGTTTGAAAATCAGATGAAAATATCATGACTGGTTGTGTTCATGACACATTAAAAGGTAATGCATTTTTACAGTTTAATAATAATAATAATATTCTGGGTAAGAATTGTCATCTTTAATTTACAATCTGTAGAAACTATGAGAATATAAACGTTTCAGAACTTTTGTGAAACATCACAGCACAGTTGCAAAATATATAGCTATTAGAAATCAAATCTAGCTGTTTTTCAGAGATATATGGGTGGGGTTGAGGGTAGCTGAAGAGTGGGACTAAAAACAAATTTAAAAAAGAGAACTAATGTCAAATATACTATGTCCATAAAATGTAAATGATATGTATAAGCAGGAAGTAGAAGCCTAAATATTGTTGTCCATTAGTTTACTCAAATTACAGGAGGAGTGGTGGGGTTAGAGGAAAATAATAGAAATTGAAAAAATATTTAAGAAAAATAGATTTTTTTTTAAATATATGGGGAATTGGAAATGATGCCAACAATTACATTGATAGAACCCACAATTCATCTACAATATTAAAGCTGATCTACCCCTTAATAAAAAAAATATATAATCATAATTACATGTTTTTACCATAAAGCATATTAAAAAAAACCTAGGTGGTCCCGTAAAAACATGGAGACCCCCAGAATGTCACGGTATAATTTGCTCTCTGGAGGGCATTTTCAAGTTAATTTACTGCTGTATGCTGATACCATTGTATACAATCAGAATGTTATGGCCCCTCTGAACTGGGTCTGTACCTCTCCTTGACCACCCCATTCAAAATGTTCTGTACACGCCACTGCCTCCAATTAGTGTGATATGATACGTTTGGGATGGCTACATAAGACGGAAGGTTACTTAATATTTAGCCAAAAATTAAAGGAGGAAGGCTTGTCAGGGAGGATGGGTGGGCATATGATGCAAACTTCTAAGTGATCCAAAGGTTGCGTGTGCGAATCACATCAGGGATCATTTTAGTATTTTAGCTAATTAGCATCTTTGTAACTACTTACTATGTTTTAGCTACTTTGCAACTACTTATATACTGTATTTTAAACCATATATTGTGTCTTACCTATGTACATATTCTTATTCCATCCCTTTACTTAGATTTGTGTGTATTAGGTAGTTGTTGTGGAATTGTTAGATTACTTGTTGATATTGCTGCACTGTCGGAACTAGAAACACAAGCATTTCACTACACTCGCAATAACATCTGCTAACCATGTGACCATTAACATCTGCTAACCATGTGACCATTAACATCTGCTAACCATGTGACCATTAACATCTGCTAACCGGTGACCATTAACGTGTGACCATTAACATCTGCTAACCGTGTGACCATTAACATCTGCTAACCGTGTGACCATTAACATCTGCTAACCGTGTGACCATTAACATCTGCTAACCATGTGACCATTAACATCTGCTAACCATGTGACCATTAACATCTGCTAACCATGTGACCATTAACATCTGCTAACCATGTGACCATTAACATCTGCTAACCATGTGACCATTAACATCTGCTAACCATGTGACCATTAACATCTGCTAACCATGTGACCATTAACATCTGCTAACCATGTGACCATTAACATCTGCTAACCATGTGACCATTAACATCTGCTAACCATGTGACCATTAACATCTGCTAACCATGTGACCATTAACATCTGCTAACCATGTGACCATTAACATCTGCTAACCATGTGACCATTAACATCTGCTAACCATGTGACCATTAACATCTGCTAACCATGTGACCATTAACATCTGCTAACCATGTGACCATTAACATCTGCTAACCATGTGACCATTAACATCTGCTAACCATGTGACCATTAACATCTGCTAACCATGTGACCATTAACATCTGCTAACCATGTGACCATTAACATCTGCTAACCATGTGACCATTAACATCTGCTAACCGTGTGACCATTAACATCTGCTAACCGTGTGACCATTAACATCTGCCATAACCTGTGTGACCATTAACATCTGCTAACCATGTGACCATTAACATCTGCTAACCGTGTGACCATTAACATCTGCTAACCATGTGACCATTAACATCTGCTAACCATGTGAC
The DNA here is from genome assembly GCF_023373465.1 of Oncorhynchus keta. Lineage (NCBI taxonomy): Eukaryota > Metazoa > Chordata > Actinopteri > Salmoniformes > Salmonidae > Oncorhynchus > Oncorhynchus keta. Next base: position 41,936,841 of record NC_068427.1, on the reverse strand, counting down.
CATTAACATCTGCTAACCATGTGACCATTAACATCTGCTAACCATGTGACCATTAACATCTGCTAACCATGTGACCATTAACATCTGCTAACCATGTGACCATTAACATCTGCTAACCATGTGACCATTAACATCTGCTAACCATGTGACCATTAACATCTGCTAACCATGTGACCATTAACATCTGCTAACCATGTGACCATTAACATCTGCTAACCATGTGACCATTAACATCTGCTAACCATGTGACCATTAACATCTGCTAACCATGTGACCATTAACATCTGCCATAACCATGTGACCATTAACATCTGCTAACCATGTGACCATTAACATCTGCTAACCATGTGACCATTAACATCTGCTAACCATGTGACCATTAACATCTGCTAACCATGTGACCATTAACATCTGCTAACCATGTGACCATTAACATCTGCTAACCATGTGACCATTAACATCTGCTAACCATGTGACCATTAACATCTGCTAACCATGTGACCATTAACATCTGCTAACCATGTGACCATTAACATCTGCTAACCATGTGACCATTAACATCTGCTAACCATGTGACCATTAACATCTGCTAACCATGTGACCATTAACATCTGCTAACCATGTGACCATTAACATCTGCTAACCATGTGACCATTAACATCTGCTAACCATGTGACCATTAACATCTGCTAACCATGTGACCATTAACATCTGCTAACCGTGTGACCATTAACATCTGCTAACCGTGTGACCATTAACATCTGCTAACCGTGTGACCATTAACATCTGCTAACCGTGTGACCATTAACATCTGCTAACCATGTGACCATTAACATCTGCTAACCATGTGACCATTAACATCTGCTAACCATGTGACCATTAACATCTGCTAACCATGTGACCATTAACATCTGCTAACCATGTGACCATTAACATCTGCTAACCATGTGACCATTAACATCTGCTAACCATGTGACCATTAACATCTGCTAACCATGTGACCATTAACATCTGCTAACCGTGTGACCATTAACATCTGCTAACCATGTGACCATTAACATCTGCTAACCATGTGACCATTAACATCTGCTAACCATGTGACCATTAACATCTGCTAACCATGTGACCATTAACATCTGCTAACCATGTGACCATTAACATCTGCTAACCATGTGACCATTAACATCTGCTAACCATGTGACCATTAACATCTGCTAACCATGTGACCATTAACATCTGCTAACCATGTGACCATTAACATCTGCCATAACCATGTGACCATTAACATCTGCTAACCATGTGACCATTAACATCTGCTAACCATGTGACCATTAACATCTGCTAACCATGTGACCATTAACATCTGCTAACCATGTGACCATTAACATCTGCTAACCATGTGACCATTAACATCTGCTAACCATGTGACCATTAACATCTGCTAACCATCTGTGACCATTAACATCTGCTAACCATGTGACCATTAACATCTGCTAACCATGTGACCATTAACATCTGCTAACCATGTGACCATTAACATCTGCTAACCATGTGACCATTAACATCTGCTAACCATGTGACCATTAACATCTGCTAACCATGTGACCATTAACATCTGCTAACCATGTGACCATTAACATCTGCTAACCATGTGACCATTAACATCTGCTAACCATGTGACCATTAACATCTGCTAACCATGTGACCATTAACATCTGCTAACCATGTGACCATTAACATCTGCTAACCATGTGACCATTAACATCTGCTAACCATGTGACCATTAACATCTGCTAACCATGTGACCATTAACATCTGCTAACCATGTGACCATTAACATCTGCTAACCATGTGACCATTAACATCTGCTCCATGTGACCATTAACATCATGTGACCATTAACATCTGCTAACCATGTGACCATTAACATCTGCTAACCATGTGACCATTAACATCTGCTAACCATGTGACCATTAACATCTGCTAACCAACCATGTGACCATTAACATCTGCTAACCATGTGACCATTAACATCTGCTAACCATGTGACCATTAACATCTGCTAACCATGTGACCATTAACATCTGCTAACCATGTGACCATTAACATCTGCTAACCATGTGACCATTAACATCTGCTAACCATGTGACCATTAACATCTGCTAACCATGTGACCATTAACATCTGCTAACCATGTGACCATTAACATCTGCTAACCATGTGACCATTAACATCTGCTAACCATAACCATGACCATTAACATCTGCTAACCATGTGACCATTAACATCTGCTAACCATGTGACCATTAACATCTGCTAACCATGTGACCATTAACATCTGCTAACCATGTGACCATTAACATCTGCTAACCATGTGACCATTAACATCTGCTAACCATGTGACCATTAACATCTGCTAACCATGTGACCATTAACATCTGCTAACCATGTGACCATTAACATCTGCTAACCATGTGACCATTAACATCTGCTAACCATGTGACCATTAACATCTGCTAACCATGTGACCATTAACATCTGCTAACCATGTGACCATTAACATCTGCTAACCATGTGACCATTAACATCTGCTAACCATGTGACCATTAACATCTGCTAACCATGTGACCATTAACCATTAACATCTGCTAACCATGTGACCATTAACATCTGCTAACCATGTGACCATTAACATCTGCTAACCATGTGACCATTAACATCTGCTAACCATGTGACCATTAACATCTGCTAACCATGTGACCATTAACATCTGCTAACCATGTGACCATTAACATCTGCTAACCATGTGACCATTAACATCTGCTAACCATGTGACCATTAACATCTGCTAACCATGTGACCATTAACATCTGCTAACCATGTGACCATTAACATCTGCTAACCATGTGACCATTAACATCTGCTAACCATGTGACCATTAACATCTGCTAACCATGTGACCATTAACATCTGCTAACCATGTGACCATTAACATCTGCTAACCATGTGACCATTAACATCTGCTAACCATGTGACCATTAACATCTGCTAACCATGTGACCATTAACATCTGACCATGTGACCATTAACATCTGCTAACCATGTGACCATTAACATCTGCTAACCATGTGACCATTAACATCTGCTAACCATGTGACCATTAACATCTGCTAACCATGTGACCATTAACATCTGCTAACCATGTGACCATTAACATCTGCTAACCATGTGACCATTAACATCTGCTAACCATCTGCATTAACATCATGTGACCATTAACATCTGCTAACCATGTGACCATTAACATCTGCTAACCATGTGACCATTAACATCTGCTAACCATGTGACCATTAACATCTGTAACCATGTGACCATTAACATCTGCTAACCATGTGACCATTAACATCTGCTAACCATGTGACCATTAACATCTGCTAACCATGTGACCATTAACATCTGCTAACCATGTGACCATTAACATCTGCTAACCATGTGACCATTAACATCTGCTAACCATGTGACCATTAACATCTGCTAACCATGTGACCATTAACATCTGCTAACCATGTGACCATTAACATCTGCTAACCATGTGACCATTAACATCTGCTAACCATGTGACCATTAACATCTGCTAACCATGTGACCATTAACATCTGCTAACCATGTGACCATTAACATCTGCTAACCTGCTAACCATGTGACCATTAACATCTGCTAACCATGTGACCATTAACATCTGCTAACCTGCTAACCATGTGACCATTAACATCTGCTAACCATGTGACCATTAACATCTGCTAACCATGTGACCATTAACATCTGCTAACCATGTGACCATTAACATCTGCTAACCATGTGACCATTAACATCTGCTAACCATGTGACCATTAACATCTGCTAACCATGTGACCATTAACATCATGTGACCATTAACATCTGCTAACCATGTGACCATTAACATCTGCTAACCATGTGACCATTAACATCTGCTAACCATGTGACCATTAACATCTGCTAACCATGTGACCATTAACATCTGCTAACCATGTGACCATTAACATCTGCTAACCATGTGACCATTAACATCTGCTAACCATGTGACCATTAACATCTGCTAACCATGTGACCATTAACATCTGCTAACCATGTGACCATTAACATCTGCTAACCATGTGACCATTAACATCTGCTAACCATGTGACCATTAACATCTGCTAACCATGTGACCATTAACATCTAACCATGTGACCATTAACCAACCATGTGACCATTAACATCTGCTAACCATGTGACCATTAACATCTGCTAACCATGTGACCATTAACATCTGCTAACCATGTGACCATTAACATCTGCTAACCATGTGACCATTAACATCTGCTAACCATGTGACCATTAACATCTGCTAACCATGTGACCATTAACATCTGCTAACCATGTGACCATTAACATCTGCTAACCATGTGACCATTAACATCTGCTAACCATGTGACCATTAACATCTGCTAACCATGTGACCATTAACATCTGCTAACCATGTGACCATTAACATCTGCTAACCATGTGACCATTAACATCTGCTAACCATGTGACCATTAACATCTGCTAACCATGTGACCATTAACATGTGACCATTAACATCTGCTAACCATGTGACCATTAACATCTGCTAACCATGTGACCATTAACATCTGCTAACCATGTGACCATTAACATCTGCTAACCATGTGACCATTAACATCTGCTAACCATGTGACCATTAACATCTGCTAACCATGTGACCATTAACATCTGCTAACCATGTGACCATTAACATCTGCTAACCATGTGACCATTAACATCTGCTAACCATGTGACCATTAACATCTGCTAACCATGTGACCATTAACATCTGCTAACCATGTGACCATTAACATCTGCTAACCATGTGACCATTAACATCTGCTAACCATGTGACCATTAACATCTGCTAACCATGTGACCATTAACATCTGCTAACCATGTGACCATTAACATCTGCTAACCATGTGACCATTAACATCTGCTAACCATGTGACCATTAACATCTGCTAACCATGTGACCATTAACATCTGCTAACCATGTGACCATTAACATCTGCTAACCATGTGACCATTAACATCTGCTAACCATGTGACCATTAACATCTGCTAACCATGTGACCATTAACATCTGCTAACCATGTGACCATTAACATCTGACCATTAACATCCATGTGACCATTAACATCTGCTAACCATGTGACCATTAACATCTGCTAACCATGTGACCATTAACATCTGCTAACCATGTGACCATTAACATCTGCTAACATGTGACCATTAACATCTGCTAACCATGTGACCATTAACATCTGCTAACCATGTGACCATTAACATCTCTGCTAACCATGTGACCATTAACATCTGCTAACCATGTGACCATTAACATCTGCTAACCGTGTGACCATTAACATCTGCTAACCATGTGACCATTAACATCTGCTAACCATGTGACCATTAACATCTGCTAACCATGTGACCATTAACATCTGCTAACCATGTGACCATTAACATCTGCTAACCATGTGACCATTAACATCTGCTAACCATGTGACCATTAACATCTGCTAACCATGTGACCATTAACATCTGCTAACCATGTGACCATTAACATCTGCTAACCATGTGACCATTAACATCTGCTAACCATGTGACCATTAACATCTGCTAACCATGTGACCATTAACATCTGCTAACCATGTGACCATTAACATCTGCTAACCATGTGACCATTAACATCTGCTAACCATGTGACCATTAACATCTGCTAACCATGTGACCATTAACATCTGCTAACCATGTGACCATTAACATCTGCTAACCATGTGACCATTAACATCTGCTAACCGTGTGACCATTAACATCTGCTAACCATGTGACCATTAACATCTGCTAACCATGTGACCATTAACATCTGCTAACCATGTGACCATTAACATCTGCTAACCATGTGACCATTAACATCTGCTAACCATGTGACCATTAACATCTGCTAACCATGTGACCATTAACATCTGCTAACCATGTGACCATTAACATCTGCTAACCATGTGACCATTAACATCTGCTAACCATGTGACCATTAACATCTGCTAACCATGTGACCATTAACATCTGCTAACCATGTGACCATTAACATCTGCTAACCATGTGACCATTAACATCTGCTAACCATGTGACCATTAACATTAACATCTGCATCTAACCATGTGACCATTAACATCTGCTAACCATGTGACCATTAACATCTGCTAACCATTACCACAACATCTGCTAACCATGTGACCATTAACATCTGCTAACCATGTGACCATTAACATCTGCTAACCATGTGACCATTAACATCTGCTAACCATGTGACCATTAACATCTGCTAACCATGTGACCATTAACATCTGCTAACCATGTGACCATTAACATCTGCTAACCATGTGACCATTAACATCTGCTAACCATGTGACCATTAACATCTGCTAACCATGTGACCATTAACATCTGCTAACCATGTGACCATTAACATCTGCTAACCATGTGACCATTAACATCTGCTAACCATGTGACCATTAACATCTCTAACTAACATTAACATGTGACCATTAACATCTGCTAACCATGTGACCATTAACATCTGCTAACCATGTGACCATTAACATCTGCTAACCATGTGACCATTAACATCTGCTAACCATGTGACCATTAACATCTGCTAACCATGTGACCATTAACATCTGCTAACCATGTGACCATTAACATCTGCTAACCATGTGACCATTAACATCTGCTAACCATGTGACCATTAACATCTGCTAACCATGTGACCATTAACATCTGCTAACCATGTGACCATTAACATCTGCTAACCATGTGACCATTAACATCTGCTAACCATGTGACCATTAACATCATCTGCTAACCATGTGACCATTAACATCATAACCATGTGACCATTAACATCTGCTAACCATGTGACCATTAACATCTGCTAACCATGTGACCATTAACATCTGCTAACCATGTGACCATTAACATCTGCTAACCATGTGACCATTAACATCTGCTAACCATGTGACCATTAACATCTGCTAACCATGTGACCATTAACATCTGCTAACCGTGTGACCATTAACATCTGCTAACCGTGTGACCATTAACATCTGCTAACCATGTGACCATTAACATCTGCTAACCATGTGACCATTAACATCTGCTAACCATGTGACCATTAACATCTGCTAACCATGCGACCATTAACATCTGCTAACCATGCGACCATTAACATCTGCTAACCATGCGACCATTAACATCTGCTAACCATGTGACCATTAACATCTGCTAACCATGTGACCATTAACATCTGCTAACCATGTGACCATTAACATCTGCTAACCATGTGACCATTAACATCTGCTAACCATGTGACCATTAACATCTGCTAACCATGTGACCATTAACATCTGCTAACCATGTGACCATTAACATCTGCTAACCATGTGACCATTAACATCTGCTAACCATGTGACCATTAACATCTGCTAACCATGTGACCATTAACATCTGCTAACCATGTGACCATTAACATCTGCTAACCATGTGACCATTAACATCTGCTAACCATGTGACCATTAACATCTGCTAACCATGTGACCATTAACATCTGCTAACCATGTGACCATTAACATCTGCTAACCATGTGACCATTAACATCTGCTAACCATGTGACCATTAACATCTGCTAACCATGTGACCATTAACATCTGCTAACCATGTGACCATTAACATCTGCTAACCATGTGACCATTAACATCTGCTAACCATGTGACCATTAACATCTGCTAACCATGTGACCATTAACATCTGCTAACCATGTGACCATTAACATCTGCTAACCATGTGACCATTAACATCTGCTAACCATGTGACCATTAACATCTGCTAACCATGTGACCATTAACATCTGCTAACCATGTGACCATTAACATCTGCTAACCATGTGACCATTAACATCTGCTAACCATGTGACCATTAACATCTGCTAACCATGTGACCATTAACATCTGCTAACCATGTGACCATTAACATCTGCTAACCATGTGACCATTAACATCTGCTAACCATGTGACCATTAACATCTGCTAACCATGTGACCATTAACATCTGTGACCATTAACATCTGCTAACCATGTGACCATTAACATCTGCTAACCATGTGACCATTAACATCTGCTAACCATGTGACCATTAACATCTGCTAACCATGTGACCATTAACATCTGCTAACCATGTGACCATTAACATCTGCTAACCATGTGACCATTAACATCTGCTAACCATGTGACCATTAACATCTGCTAACCATGTGACCATTAACATCTGCTAACCATGTGACCATTAACATCTGCTAACCATGTGACCATTAACATCTGCTAACCATGTGACCATTAACATCTGCTAACCATGTGACCATTAACATCTGCTAACCATGTGACCATTAACATCTGCTAACCATGTGACCATTAACATCTGCTAACCATGTGACCATTAACATCTGCTAACCATGTGACCATTAACATCTGCTAACCATGTGACCATTAACATCTGCTAACCATGTGACCATTAACATCTGCTAACCATGTGACCATTAACATCTGCTAACCATGTGACCATTAACATCTGCTAACCATGTGACCATTAACATCTGCTAACCATGTGACCATTAACATTAACATCATCTGCTAACCATGTGACCATTAACATCTGCTAACCATGTGACCATTAACATCTGCTAACCATGTGACCATTAACATCTGCTAACCATGTGACCATTAACATCTGCTAACCATGTGACCATTAACATCTGCTAACCATGTGACCATTAACATCTGCTAACCATGTGACCATTAACATCTGCTAACCATGTGACCATTAACATCTGCTAACCATGTGACCATTAACATCTGCTAACCATGTGACCATTAACATCTGCTAACCATGTGACCATTAACATCTGCTAACCATGTGACCATTAACATCTGCTAACCATGTGACCATTAACATCTGCTAACCATGTGACCATTAACATCTGCTAACCATGTGACCATTAACATCTGCTAACCATGTGACCATTAACATCTGCTAACCATGTGACCATTAACATCTGCTAACCATGTGACCATTAACATCTGCTAACCATGTGACCATTAACATCTGCTAACCATGTGACCATTAACATCTGCTAACCATGTGACCATTAACATCTGCTAACCATGTGACCATTAACATCTGCTAACCATGTGACCATTAACATCTGCTAACCATGTGACCATTAACATCTGCTAACCATGTGACCATTAACATCTGCTAACCATGTGACCATTAACATCTGCTAACCATGTGACCATTAACATCTGCTAACCATGTGACCATTAACATCTGCTAACCATGTGACCATTAACATCTAACAACCATCCATTAACATCTGCTAACCATGTGACCATTAACATCTGCTAACCATGTGACCATTAACATCTGCTAACCATGTGACCATTAACATCTGCTAACCATGTGACCATTAACATCTGCTAACCATGTGACCATTAACATCTGCTAACCATGTGACCATTAACATCTGCTAACCATGTGACCATTAACATCTGCTAACCATGTGACCATTAACATCTGCTAACCATGTGACCATTAACATCTGCTAACCATGTGACCATTAACATCTGCTAACCATGTGACCATTAACATCTGCTTAACATCTGCTAACATCATGTGACCATTAACATCTTAACATCTGCTAACCATGTGACCATTAACATCTGCTAACCATGTGACCATTAACATCTGCTAACCATGTGACCATTAACATCTGCTAACCATGTGACCATTAACATCTGCTAACCATGTGACCATTAACATCTGCTAACCATGTGACCATTAACATCTGCTAACCATGTGACCATTAACATCTGCTAACCATGTGACCATTAACATCTGCTAACCATGTGACCATTAACATCTGCTAACCATGTGACCATTAACATCTGCTAACCGTGTGACCATTAACATCTGCTAACCATGTGACCATTAACATCTGCTAACCATGTGACCATTAACATCTGCTAACCATGTGACCATTAACATCTGCTAACCATGTGACCATTAACATCTGCCATAACCATGCTAACCATGTGACCATTAACATCTGCTAACCATGTGACCATTAACATCTGCTAACCATGTGACCATTAACATCTGCTAACCATGTGACCATTAACATCTGATAACCATGTGACCATTAACATCTGCTAACCATGTGACCATTAACATCTGCTAACCATGTGACCATTAACATCTGCTAACCATGTGACCATTAACATCTGCTAACCATGTGACCATTAACATCTGCTAACCATGTGACCATTAACATCTGCTAACCATGTGACCATTAACATCTGCTAACCATGTGACCATTAACATCTGCTAACCATGTGACCATTAACATCTGCTAACCATGTGACCATTAACATCTGCTAACCATGTGACCATTAACATCTGCTAACCATGTGACCATTAACATCTGCCATAACATCTGCTAACCATGTGACCATTAACATCTGCTAACCATGTGACCATTAACATCTGCTAACCATGTGACCATTAACATCTGCTAACCATGTGACCATTAACATCTGCTAACCATGTGACCATTAACATCTGCTAACCATGTGACCATTAACATCTGCTAACCATGTGACCATTAACATCTGCTAACCAACATCAACCATGACCATTAACATCTGCTAACCATGTGACCATTAACATCTGCTAACCATGTGACCATTAACATCTGCTAACCATGTGACCATTAACATCTGCTAACCATGTGACCATTAACATCTGCTAACCATGTGACCATTAACATCTGCTAACCATGTGACCATTAACATCTGCTAACCATGTGACCATTAACATCTGCTAACCATGTGACCATTAACATCTGCTAACCATGTGACCATTAACATCTGCTAACCATGTGACCATTAACATAACCATCCATTAACATCTGCTAACCGTGTGACCATTAACATCTGCTAACCATGTGACCATTAACATCTGCTAACCATGTGACCATTAACATCTGCTAACCATGTGACCATTAACATCTGCTAACCATGTGACCATTAACATCTGCTAACCATGTGACCATTAACATCTGCTAACCATGTGACCATTAACATCTGTGACCATTAACATCTGCTAACCATGTGACCATTAACATCTGCTAACCATGTGACCATTAACATCTGCTAACCATGTGACCATTAACATCTGATAACCATGTGACCATTAACATCTGCTAACCATGTGACCATTAACATCTGCTAACCATGTGACCATTAACATCTGCTAACCATGTGACCATTAACATCTGCTAACCATGTGACCATTAACATCTGCTAACCATGTGACCATTAACATCTGCTAACCATGTGACCATTAACATCTGCTAACCATGTGACCATTAACATCTGCTAACCATGTCTGACCATTTAACATCTGCTAACCATGTGACCATTAACATCTGCTAACCATGTGACCATTAACATCTGCTAACCATGTGACCATTAACATCTGCTAACCATGTGACCATTAACATCTGCTAACCATGTGACCACTAACATCTGCTAACCATGTGACCATTAACATCTGCTAACCATGTGTATGTGACCATTAACATCTGCTAACCATGTGACCACTAACATCTGCTAACCATGTGACCACTAACATCTGCTAACCATGTGACCATTAACATCTGCTAACCATGTGACCATTAACATCTGCTAACCATGTGACCATTAACATCTGCTAACCATGTGACCATTAACATCTGCTAACCATGTGACCATTAACATCTGCTAACCATGTGACCATTAACATCTGCTAACCATGTGACCATTAACATCTGCTAACCATGTGACCACTAACATCTGCTAACCATGTGACCATTAACATCTGCTAACCATAACCATGTGACCATTAACATCTGCTAACCGTGTGACCATTAACATCTGCTAACCATGTGACCATTAACATCTGCTAACCGTGTGACCATTAACATCTGCTAACCATGTGACCATTAACATCTGCTAACCATGTGACCATTAACATCTGCTAACCATGTGACCATTAACATCTGCTAACCATGTGACCATTAACATCTGCTAACCATGTGACCATTAACATCTGCTAACCATGTGACCATTAACATCTGCTAACCATGTGACCATTAACATCTGCTAACCATGTGACCATTAACATCTGCTAACCATGTGACCATTAACATCTGCTAACCATGTGACCATTAACATCTGCTAACCATGTGACCATTAACATCTGCTAACCATGTGACCATTAACATCTGCTAACCATGTGACCATTAACATCTGCTAACCATGTGACCATTAACATCTGCTAACCATGTGACCATTAACATCTGCTAACCATGTGACCATTAACATCTGCTAACCATGTGACCATTAACATCTGCTAACCATGTGACCATTAACATCTGCTAACCATGTGACCATTAACATCTGCTAACCATGTGACCATTAACATCTGCTAACCATGTGACCATTAACCATTAACATCTGCTAACCATGTGACCATTAACATCTGCTAACCATGTGACCATTAACATCTGCTAACCATGTGACCATTAACATCTGCTAACCATGTGACCATTAACATCTGCTAACCATGTGACCATTAACATCTGCTAACCATGTGACCATTAACATCTGCTAACCATGTGACCATTAACATCTGCTAACCATGTGACCATTAACATCTGCTAACCATGTGACCATTAACATCTGCTAACCATGTGACCATTAACATCTGCTAACCATGTGACCATTAACATCTGCTAACCATGTGACCATTAACATCTGCTAACCATGTGACCATTAACATCTGCTAACCATGTGACCATTAACATCTGCTAACCATGTGACCATTAACATCTGCTAACCATGTGACCATTAACATCTGCTAACCATGTGACCATTAACATCTGCTAACCATGTGACCATTAACATCTGCTAACCATGTGACCATTAACATCTGCTAACCATGTGACCATTAACATCTGCTAACCATGTGACCATTAACATCTGCTAACCATGTGACCATTAACATCTGCTAACCGTGTGACCATTAACATCTGCTAACCATGTGACCATTAACATCTGCTAACCGTGTGACCATTAACATCTGCTAACCATGTGACCATTAACATCTGCTAACCATGTGACCATTAACATCTGCTAACCATGTGACCATTAACATCTGATAACCATGTGACCATTAACATCTGCTAACCATGTGACCATTAACATCTGATAACCATGTGACCATTAACATCTGATAACCATGTGACCATTAACATCTGCTAACCATGTGACCATTAACATCTGCTAACCATGTGACCATTAACATCTGCTAACCATGTGACCATTAACATCTGCTAACCATGTGACCATTAACATCTGCTAACCATGTGACCATTAACATCTGCTAACCATGTGACCATTAACATCTGCTAACCATGTGACCATTAACATCTGCTAACCATGTGACCATTAACATCTGCTAACCATGTGACCATTAACATCTGCTAACCATGTGACCATTAACATCTGCTAACCATGTGACCATTAACATCTGCTAACCATGTGACCATTAACATCTGCTAACCATGTGACCATTAACATCTGCTAACCATGTGACCATTAACATCTGCTAACCATGTGACCATTAACATCTGCTAACCATGTGACCATTAACATCTGCTAACCATGTGACCATTAACATCTGCCATAACATCTGCTAACCATGTGACCATTAACATCTGATAACCATGTGACCATTAACATCTGATAACCATGTGACCATTAACATCTGATAACCATGTGACCATTAACATCTGATAACCATGTGACCATTAACATCTGATAACCATGTGACCATTAACATCTGCTAACCATGTGACCATTAACATCTGCTAACCATGTGACCATTAACATCTGCTAACCATGTGACCATTAACATCTGCTAACCATGTGACCATTGACCATTAACATCTGCTAACCATGTGACCATTAACATCTGCTAACCATGTGACCATTAACATCTGCTAACCATGTGACCATTAACATCTGCTAACCATGTGACCATTAACATCTGCTAACCATGTGACCATTAACATCTGCTAACCATGTGACCATTAACATCTGCTAACCATGTGACCATTAACATCTGCTAACCATGTGACCATTAACATCTGCTAACCATGTGACCATTAACATCTGATAACCATGTGACCATTAACATCTGCTAACCATGTGACCATTAACATCTGCTAACCATGTGACCATTAACATCTGCTAACCATGTGACCATTAACATCTGATAACCATGTGACCATTAACATCTGCTAACCATGTGACCATTAACATCTGCTAACCATGTGACCATTAACATCTGCTAACCATGTGACCATTAACATCTGCTAACCATGTGACCATTAACATCTGCTAACCATGTGACCATTAACATCTGATAACCATGTGACCATTAACATCTGCTAACCATGTGACCATTAACATCTGCTAACCATGTGACCATTAACATCTGCTAACCATGTGACCATTAACATCTGCTAACCATGTGACCATTAACATCTGCTAACCATGTGACCATTAACATCTGCTTAACATCATGTGACCATTAACATCTGATAACCATGTGACCATTAACATCTGCTAACCATGTGACCATTAACATCTGCTAACCATGTGACCATTAACATCTGCTAACCATGTGACCATTAACATCTGCTAACCATGTGACCATTAACATCTGCTAACCATGTGACCATTAACATCTGCTAACCATGTGACCATTAACATCTGCTAACCATGTGACCATTAACATCTGCTAACCATGTGACCATTAACATCTGCTAACCATGTGACCATTAACATCTGCTAACCATGTGACCATTAACATCTGCTAACCATGTGACCATTAACATCTGCTAACCATGTGACCATTAACATCTGATAACCATGTGACCATTAACATCTGCTAACCATGTGACCATTAACATCTGCTAACCATGTGACCATTAACATCTGCTAACCATGTGACCATTAACATCTGATAACCATGTGACCATTAACATCTGCTAACCATGTGACCATTAACATCTGCTAACCATGTGACCATTAACATCTGATAACCATGTGACCATTAACATCTGCTAACCATGCGACCATTAACATCTGCTAACCATGTGACCATTAACATCTGCTAACCATGCGTATGTGATTTCATTTGAACATATCATGCGTATTGCAAATTCGTAACATATTGAAATAAATTAATGATGGACATGCACAAATGAATACATACCATATGAAATATAACATATCTAATACAAAGGAGGGTGACAAATGTATGTTTACTATGTTACCAGGTTGGTATTTGACCAATTTCAGCATCTGTTGCAGCCACAGGCAGTCATTCAAATCTGGTGTTCCTATAACTGAACTAATGATATCCTGCATCAGCTACACAGCTGAGAAACAGTTTGTAATCCCTTTAGTAACTCAGTAATAGGACAGACCTTATCAAATAGATTGCGTGCATCTTCCTGTTGAAAGTACAGCTAGGGTAAAGTAAAAGGAGGTCATCTCTAAAATGATGGAACACAGACATAACAGACTATCAGGTGGAAGGTGCAGATGCATGAACAAATACCCGACAGATCAACATACTCATCACACAGTGTTGGGGAGTATTGAACTACTTGTAGTTCAGGTAGTAATTTAACTAAATGTTGCCGTAGCTTGGTGGTAGTGGAACCCTAACTTTAAATCTAAGCAGTGTTCTCAGTAGATACTGACTTTATTGCTTACTACTGGAACTACACACTCCTTAATATGGGTGAAGTAGGCAATAATTACCTTGTATTTCCGGTGTCAGACCTGCGTAATTCTCACTTGAAACATTGTTTTTGTGTTTAATAGGCTAAATGACACATTATGCTAACATAGTGATCTGTAATTTGTAACCTATGACATTTCAGATTTACATTTTTAAAAAATATTGCGATGTTGTTTGAAAATATTGAACTACTTTTTCAAAGTAACTTTAGTCTATATATTTGATAAGGATAGCTTTAGTGTAGCGGAACATCTTCCAGTGTGAAGTAATTGGTAGCTTGGTAACAGTGGAGGCTGCTGAGGGGATGACGGTTTATAATAATGGCTGGAACGGCACTAATGGAATGGAATGTATTTGATACCATTCCACTGATTCCGCTCCAGTCATTACCACAAGCCAGTTCTCCCCAATGAAGGTGCCACCAACCTCCTGTGCTTGGTAAGCTATGTTTTCAGAGTAGCTTCCTCAACACTGTCATTCCATCGTTTGCATGCAAGGAACCAGGGGCAATTTGTTTTCATTTTGATCATACACTGTAGAGATTTTCTCTATAATGTTTGGGTGGAGAAAGGCAAAAAATACCACTTCATTACCTTTGTATGTCCCAATATGTCCCAAGATTGATGGCAATAGTGCCCAATAATTGCCCAGAGGTCTACTCATATTTTCTAATCTAACAGTGCACTGAATCCACCTTGGCAGGTTGGCAGAGGGACACATGAGCATGTGAATGGACACATCATGCACAGCAGATGGCAAACACCTGGTATTAAATGGGCAGTTTGTTAATTAATGAGTTTTCTAAAGCACATATGGGGCTGCAGGAATACAAATTGCGTGAGTTGGCCCTGTGTGTGTGTGTGTGTGTGTGTGTGTGTGTGTGTGTGTGTGTGTGTGTGTGTGTGTGTGTGTGTGTGTGTGTGTGTGTGTGTGTGTGTGTGTGTGTGTGTGTGTGTGTGTGTGTGTGTGTGTGTGTGTGTGTGTGTGTGTGTGTGTCTATCGTTGCATGGTCCAGCACTGTGGTGCACTGAGCTGGAACTCAGTAATTACTTTCTAATGAAGGATACAGTCGCGACAATACGGTGCTCAATTTATGTGCTCACCCGCTGAAAGAATTAACATTTCTCAATGCTGCCGCTTCACATTCGCAAATTAAAGCTGACTCGTTTTGAAATGCCAACTCTCCTCACATGTAATCTCATCTAGCCTGTTTTCGTTTTCAAGAGACAACATTTGACCTACGAGCTGCGACAAGCCTCAGTATAACCCCTCATTGAATACATTTGCGTTTGATGTGACTGTTTGGAAGAAAGGCTATTGCATTGCAGTGCTCTCATGGACCAATTCCATTCTTTGAAATAGGTTACCATCATCGTTAGTGTTAAAGTCTTGCTCCTCTAAACAAATGGTCCATTTGAAATTAGAGTTAGGGTAAAGGCTAGGGTTGATCCGGGATGTAGACATGAAGCTAGGGGTTAGGATTACGAGATTGCATGGGTAGCAACCCTCCCAGACCCTTCCATTATATCCCCTTACCACTAGAACAAAAAGAATGAATCTGTCAGCTGTAGTTTTAAAGCCATAAAACAGCCATGTAGGACTGTCAGCTGATGATGACTCCAGCACAGTGGGAGTGGAGGAGAACGTGGGCTGAGACCTACAAGGATTAACTAGGATTTACTTTGTCATTGTTTGTTCATTAAAACATTATTGTGCTGTGTGTAGGTTCAGGTTCTTGCTGCGCTGTGATTTATCATGGAGGAGAAATGTTGACATGCCTCCCTCAGGGCTGCAGACAGAGTGTGCTTTATGTTTGGTGTTCAAAGTGTGGAGGGAAGACAGGAAGTCAAATAACTATCCCCATCAAGACTAAACTATTGAATCCTATTGATGGCAGCTGGAAATATGCTGTCTGGAGATGGGTTGGTCTGGTGCTGTAGCTCGACTGAAGTTGCAGCCAAAGTTAATCTACAATAAGGAGGAGTGTATCATCTGCTTTTTCCTGACCATGTGACCTGACTATAGAAAAGGTGCTATTTAGAACCTAAAAGGGTTCTTCGGCTGTCCCCATAAGAGAACACTTTGAGGAACCCATTTTGGTTCCATTCCACAGAGAGTTTTACATGGAGCCCAAAAGAGTTCTACTTGGAACCAAAAAGATTCTACCTGGAACCAGAAAAACCTATAGGAAGCCTTTTTTCTAAGAGTGTAGGAAGAACTTTGGATCGTATCCATTGCTAATGAAGAAAGAACATCCATGTAAATAGTGTAGTCCAATAATGTAATCCAATACAACAATGAAAGCGTAAAACAACGAAAGCGTTCTATGAAAGCCTGGCATCAAGCCAAAAGCCTTTGCACTTTGTGCATGCTGCTATCCATAAACTACACCAGGAAAACACAAATAGGTCAGGCCATGGTGGACTGTGCTAAGAATACTATTTCTCAGATTCAGCATCTAACACTGCCTCACCAGCCAGCTCCTCTTATTCCTGTCCCACATTCTCTTAGGCCGTGTCTAGACCTGACAGTTCATGCAGCTTTAGTATGCTGATCATAGAGTTCTGATCATGGAATCAGGAACACGTCATGCATCTACAGCTACATGTAACTGTGTCTACCGTGTCCAGTGTGTCCTGATTCCCTTTTCCTGCGCTATATTCAAATGCCAATATGCAGTCTATAAATGGTGGAATAGGCTAAATATGATAATAACACAACAACTGATGGTAGTAGCTAAATACTATAGTTTATTAGCCAGCTAACCTAGCAAGCTAGCAAGTAACGCTAAAGGGATTGCAAACTCACAAAACAGGACCGCCAAGTGCTGAAGCGCATCTGTCCTCAGCTGCAACACTCACTACCGAGTTCCAAACTGCCTCTGGAAGCAACGTCAGCACGAGAAGTGTACGTCAGGAGCGTCAATAAATGGGTTTCCATGGCTGAGCAGCCACACAGAAGCCTAAGATCACCATGTGCAATCCAAGCGTTGGCTCACTACTTGGTGACTAATATCATCACTGCTTGGTGACTAATATCATCACTGCTTGGTGACTAATATCATCACTGCTTGGTGACTAATATCATCACTGCTTGGTGACTAATGTCATCACTGCTTGGTGACTAATATCATCACTACTTGGTGACTAATATCATCACTGCTTGGTGACTAATGTCATCACTGCTTGGTGACTAATATCATCACTGCTTGGTGACTAATATCATCACTGCTTGGTGACTAATGTCATCACTGCTTGGTGACTAATATCATCACTGCTTGGTGACTAATATCATCACTGCTTGGTGACTAATGTCATCACTGCTTGGTGACTGTAATATCATCTGTGCTTGGTGACTAATGTCATCACTGCTTGGTGACTGTAATATCATCTGTGCTTGGTGACTAATCTCATCACTGCTTGGTGACTAATATCATCACTGCTTGGTGACTAATGTCATCACTACTTGGTGACTAATATCATCACTGCTTGGTGACTAATATCATCACTGCTTGGTGACTAATATCATCACTGCTTGGTGACTAATATCATCACTGCTTGGTGACTAATATCATCACTGCTTGGTGACTAATATCATCACTGCTTGGTGACTAATATCATCACTACTTGGTGACTAATATCATCACTGCTTGGTGACTAATATCATCACTGCTTGGTGACTAATATCATCACTGCTTGGTGACTAATGTCATCACTGCTTGGTGACTAATATCATCACTGCTTGGTGACTAATATCATCACTGCTTGGTGACTAATGTCATCACTGCTTGGTGACTAATGTCATCACTGCTTGGTGACTAATATCATCACTGCTTGGTGACTAATATCATCACTGCTTGGTGACTAATGTCATCACTGCTTGGTGACTAATATCATCACTGCTTGGTGACTAATATCATCACTACTTGGTGACTAATATCATCACTGCTTGGTGACTAATATCATCACTGCTTGGTGACTAATGTCATCACAGCTTGGTGACTAATGTCATCACTGCTTGGTGACTAATATCATCACTGCTTGGTGACTGTAATATCATCTGTGCTTGGTGACTGTCACATCAGCCTTATCTTTGGCTCCCCCTCCTGTCCAGCTCAGACGTTCGGCGTCGCCGGCCTTCTAGCTGCTGCCGAATCTGCTGCAGGCAGATGCCCTTCACATATCAACCCCGGACTCGTCATCATTACACACACCTGGTTCCAATCCCCACTCTATCGCTGTATATCGCTGTATATATACTCCCTCTGTCATTTGTCTTTGTCGGTCATTGTAAATATTTCCGGAGAGGAATCTCTCCTACTATTTCCTGAGTACTTTATTATTTTGCACTTTGGGTTTCACACCGCTTTTATATGTGGTGCGTTAATAAATTCAGTAGTTCTAAACCTGCAACTGCTTCCTGCCCAGTCCTCTCTACACTTGTGACAGTGACCGTCTGCAGTTTAGTCACTGGTGTGGATGGATATTTAGTCAATTAGGGAATGCATCTAATATGAAAGCTAACATGATCACAAAAATAACTCTCAAAAGCTGATGAAAACATTGTTTATGTGGTTGAGTATTTCCTGTATTACCCCTTATCTAATTTTGGATCACTTTGAATTTAATGTACTGATTGTGTGTTCCATTGAGGATGTTATTTTACTTCATGGCTCTTGTGGCCACACAAGGTGATGAGAGGGGGACTTGCAACAGGTTTAACTACCCATAAAATCCTGAGCATGAGACACTTTTGCTGTTCTAATGGCACTTATCACAGTGTGAGCTGTCATTACAACTAGTATGCATGTTCGCAGCGCTCTATGAAAAAATGTGCTTGCGGGGAACTTTCAGGTATTGAAATGCTCAAAATGGCATGTTCTGGGAAAATCAAAGGCTGCTAACTTCCAGACTAATCACCTCCTCATGGTTTGGCAACAGGAGGGAATTCCACCTCAACATTTAAAACTTTCACCGCAAGAGTAACCCTCCCCTCTCTGGGAATTTTTGTCCGTCATTTCAAATAGCCATAAACTATGGGAGTATGGGCTCATTGTAATGGAAGAAGTAGATTAAATGGAACAGTATCAAACACATCAAAGATATGGAAACCACATGTTTGACTCCGTTACATTGATTCCATTCCATCCTTTACAATGAGCCCATCTCATATAGCTCCTCCCACCAGCCTCCACTGCTGTAGACCAACATCATTCCTACAATTCACAAATACATTGCATAACTTATTCTAAAAGCAATCATTTATATTGTCTTCCAAGCAAAGTACAAGTCCAAGAACTTCAATTTGTTCCATACTTTCGGATGGTTGTCAAACCACTGCATGGCATATTATTACTACAGTACAGCTAGTTGCGCTAACCTGGGAATTGGCTCATGAGATCTGCTCTGCTTCCAAAACACTGCATGGGAACTCTGAGTTACGCCCTACCGTCACCTTCCCTTCTCTCCAACCTAAATGTTATGCTTCATGCAGACACAGGAAACAGACCTAGGAGGAACTCAAATATTTGTAGAAGATTTTGCAGACATGTTGGGTCACGTCTTTATTTTCTCACCAAGTGATGACTGAATGACCCCGTGTCTACCTGTCAACAGTCTTCTCTCCACAAACTTACAGATCCTTTCAGAAACTGACCCTTGACCTTGTTGTGATTTGTGTTTTGTCCTATATTTTTTATTTATTTATTATCCCAGCCCTCGTCCCCGCGGGAGGACATTTGCCTATACGTAAGCCGTTATTGTAAATAAGAATTTGTTCTGACTTGCCTAGTTAAATAATGGGTAACTGACCCTTTTTTCCCCCAAATTTCACCTAAAATGACATATCCAAATCTAACTGCCTGCAGCTCAGGATCTGAAGCAAGGATATGCATATCGTTGATACCATTTGAAAGGAAACCCTTTGAAGTTTGTGGAAATGTGAAATGAATGCAGGAGAATATAACACAATAGATCTGGTAAAAGATAATACAATGAAAAAACGTGTTGGTGTTTTTTTGTGTCCCGTCATCTTTGAAATGCAAGAGAATGGCCATAATGTATTATTCCAGCCCAAAATTTAGATTTTGGCCACTAGATGGCAGCAGTGTATGTGCAAAGTTTTAGACTGGTCCAATGAACCATTGCATTTCTGCTCAAAATGTTGTATCAAGACTGCCCAAATGTGCCTAATTGGTTTATTAATACATTTTCAAGTTCATAACTGTGCACTCTCCTCAAACTATAGCATGGTATTATTTCACTGTAATAGCTACTGTAAATTGGGCAGTGCAGTTAGATTAATTAACAAGAATGTAAGCTTTCTGACAATATCAGATATGTCTATGTTCTGGGAAATGTTCTTGTTACTTACAACCTCATGCTAATTGCATTAGCCTACGTTAGCTTAACCGTCCCACGGGGGACCCACCAATCCTGTAAAGGATAAAGGTTAAATTAAATAAAATACAAATACAAATAAAATAAAACCTTAAGCTCTCACAAAAGTCTGGGCTCGTTATGATTCAAAACTTGCTCCACTACTTGCTCTTTGAAACAAAACTCTAAGCGATGTGAAATTGTGGTAGTTGGATTTAGATCAGTAGAGAGGCTGCTGAGGGGAGGACGGCTTATAATAATGGCTGGAGCAAATTGAATGTCATCAAACCATGTGTTTGGTGTATTTGATACCATTCCACTAATTCCGCTCCAGCCATTATCACAGGCTCTTCCTCCCCAATTAAGGTGCCACCAACTGCCTGTGGTTAAGATGGATACCAGGCCCAGCACAGTAGCCCAGCACAGCTGTCAATCTGAAATATCAAGCATTTCACTGAAATAACCCTCTTCCAAATCCAAACTCCCTCAGATTACCCAGCTCTATGACATGAATCCTCAAGGTGTCATGTGTCAACATGTGCCTGCACTATGCTAGATAACAGCTCCACCGTACGTCTTTCATGGGCATTTTATGAACTCTAGTCAACTGTGGCCTTGATTTACTCCAAAATGCAATTAATGTCACAGTGCGACACAATTCAGTGTTTGAAAAATTGGGGTCATTGAGGAATCTGATATAGGAACGCCACACGGGCCTATAGAAAATTACATGCTGCTTTTACATTACTGTGAGGCTAGAGTGGTATTCAAATCAAATCAAATGAATTGGTCGCACAAACATATTTTGCAGAAGAAATGCTTATGTTTCTAGCTCCAACAGTGCAGCAATATCTATAAATATAAATCCACAACAATAAAATTAAGAAATTAAGAAATATCAGAATTAGTAATGTCAGAGTCCGGAATATAAATATATATGTATGTCCTTCTGTAGCTCAGTTGGTAGAGCATGGTGCTTGTAACGCCAGGGTAGTGGGTTCGATCCCCGGGACCACCCATACGTAGAATGTATGCACACATGACTGTAAGTCGCTTTGGATAAAAGCGTCTGATAAATGGCATATATTATTATTATTATACTGTATCTCTTTGGGTGTTTTACACTTTACATTCCCAGTAGAATTCAATGCTGTGTGTGAAACGCACGTTGCAGAAAGCACCCTCTTCATCCCATATGCACAAATATGACCAACACACCAACTGTAAGTGGGAACACATACAGTACCAGTCAAACGTTTGGAGACACCTGCTCAATCAAGGGTTTGTCTTTATTTGTACTATTTTATATATTGTAGAATAATGGTGAATACATCACAACAATGGAATAACACATATGGAATCATGTAGTAACCAAAAAAGTGCTAAACATATCAAAATATATTTCTTCAAAGTAGCCACCCTTTGCCTTGATGACAGCTTTGTACACTCTTGGAATTATATCAACCAGCTTCACCTGGAATTATTTTCCAACAGTCTTGAAGGAGTTTTCCACATATGCTGAGCACTTGTTGGCGGCAGTCAAACTCATCCCAAACCATCTCAATTGGGTTGAGGTCGGGGTGATTGTGAAAGCCAGGTCATCTGATGCAGCACTCCATCACTTTTCTTCTTGGTCAACTAGCCCTTAAACAGCCCGGAGGTGTGATGGGGCATTGTCCTGTGTCACAGGTTACTAGGAGTGGTGGGTAGGAGTCAGGCGCAGAGAGCAGAGGGGTTACTAGGAGTGGTGGGTAGGAGTCAGGCGCAGAGAGCAGAGGGGTTACTAGGAGTGGTGGGTAGGAGTCAGGCGCAGAGAGCAGAGGGGTTACTAGGAGTGGTGGGTAGGAGTCAGGCGCAGAGAGCAGAGGGGTTACTAGGAGTGGTGGGTAGGAGTCAGGCGCAGAGAGCAGAAGGTTCGGTGATTTGTAGTATTTATTCTCCGGCACAAAACGGTTGCACCAAATGCGGGGCGCATAATACTGACCAGCTCAAACACAGGACAAACGGTCCGGAGAAAAGGAGAACACATCCACAACCAACAGAGAACAAAATTAATCCTGCACAAACCTAAGCGGGCCTAACAGGCTTAAATAGACCAAAAATCAAGAAACACAAAAAGGAACAGGTGCAACTAATAAGACTAAACCAACAGAAAAGAAAAAATGTATCGGTGGCGGCTAGTAGACCGGCTACGACGACCCCCGAGCACCGTCTGAACAGGCAGCTTCGGTGGGAGTCATGACAGTCCTGTTGAAAAACAAATGATAGACCTACCAAGCGCAAACCAGATGGGATGGTGTATCGCTGCAGAATGATGTGGTAGCCATGCTGGTTAAGTGTGCCTTGAATTCCAAATAAAATCACAGGCAGGATCACCAGCAAAGCCCCCCACACCATCACACCTCCTCCTTCATGGTGGGAACCACAAATGTGGAGATCATACGTTTCACAAAGACACGTCTCTTCTTCTTATTGGTGTACTTAGGTAGTGGTTTCTTTACAGCAATTTGACCATGAAGGCCTGATTCACGCAGTCTCCTCTGAACAGTTGATGTTGAGATGTGTCTATTTTTTATTTTTATTTTTTTACCCCCTTCTTCTCCCCCATTTCATAGTATCCAATTATTAGTAGTTACTATCTTGTCTCATCGCTACAACTCCCGTACGGGTGTAACAGTATAACTTTAAACCGTCCCCTCGCCTCGAACCAGGGACCCTCTGCACACATCAACAACAGTCACCCACGAAGCATCGTTACCCATCGCTCCACAAAAGCCGTGGCCCTTGCAGAGCAAGGGGAACTACTACTTCAAGGTCTCAGAGCAAGTGACGTCACCAATTGACACGCTATTTAGCGCGCACCGCTAACTAAGCTAGCCGTTTCACATCCGTTACACTCACCCCCCTTTTGACCTTCCTCCTTTTTTCCGCAGCAACCAGTGATCCGGGTCAACAGCATCAATGTAACAGTATAACTTTAGACCGTCCCCTCGCCCATACTCGGGCTCGAACCAGGGACCCTCTGCACACATCAACAAAAGTCACCCTCAAAGCATCGTTACCCATCGCTCCACAAAAGCCACGAACCTTGCAGAGCAAGGGGAACTACAACTTCAAGGTCTCAGAGCAAGTGACGTCACCGATTGAAACACTATTTAGCGCGCACTAACTAAGCTAGCCGTTTCACATCCGTTACACGGGCTCGGGAGAGACAAAGGTTGAAAGCCATGCGTCCTCCGAAACACAACCCAACCAAGCCACACTGCTTCTTAACACAGCGCGCATCCAACCCGGAAGCCAGCCGCACCAATGTGTCGGAGGAAACACCGTGCGCACCTGGCGACCTTGGTTAGCGTGCACTGCGCCCGGCACGCCACTGCGCGATGAGACAAGGATATCCCTACCGGCCAAACCCTCCCTAACCCGGACGATGCTAGGCCAATTGTGCGTCGCCCCATGGACCGGCCGGCTGTGACAGAGCCTGGGCGCGAACCCAGAGTCTCTGGGAGGCCCGAGATCACCTGGGCGGCCCGAGATGTGTCTGTTACTTGAACTCTGTGAAGCATTTATTTGGCCTGCAATTTCTGGAGCATAGGTAACTCTGGGTCTTCCTTTCCTGTGGTGGTCCTCACGAGAGCAAGTTTCATCATAGCGCTTGATCGTTTTTGCGACTGCACTTGAAGAAACTTTAACTGTTCTTGACATTTTTCGGATTGACTGACCTTCATGGGGTGGCAAGTAGCCTAGTGGTTAGAGCATTGGGCCAGTATTCAAAAGGTTGCTGGATCGAATCCCTGAGCTGACAAGGTGAAAATTTGTCATTTTGCTCCTGAACAAGGCAGTTAACCCACTGTTCCCTGGAAGGCTGTCATTTTAAATAAGAATTTATTCTTAACTGACATGTCTAGTTAAATGAAAAAAAGAATGATGGACTGTTGTTTCTCTTTGCTTACTTGAGCTGTTCTTGCCATAATATGGACCAAATAGTGCTATCTTCTCTATGCAAACCCTACCTTGTTACAACACAACCGATTGGCTCAAACACATTAAGAAGGAAAGAAATTCCACAAATAATCTTTTAACAAGGCACATTCCAGGTGACTACCTCATGAAGCTGGTTGAGATAATGCCAAGAATGTGCAAAGCTGTCATCAAGGCAAAGGGTGGCTCCTTTGAAGAATCTCAAATATAAAATACATTTGGATTTGTTTAACACTTTTTTGGTTACTACATGATTCCATATGTGTTATTTCTTAGTTGTGATTTCTTCACTATTATTCTATAATGTAAAAAATAGTATAAATAAATAAAAACCCTTGAATGAGTGTTCAAACTTTTGACTGGTACTGTATGTGCACACACACAAACACTGTGTCTGAAATTGTTTGCTCAAGGAGATCTCGAAGCCTTTAGCTGAGTAGCTGAGTACAGAGGCTTTGTTATTTCCAACCTCAGGCTAACAGGCTCTTCTCATTGACAACATTAACAGGAGCAGTGTGATGTTACATTACAATAATGTCTTTCGAGAGTCGACAACTCTTGAGAATCTCTCTAAATTCTCCTTAATTCTGTGTCAAGTTTTTCAGCAACATTCCTTACCAGCTGTCACCAACAGAACTAACAAGGGCATACAGTTTGTTGATTTGTTTCAGTAGATGCTTCCTTTGAGATGTAGCTTTTTCAAAACCACAGTTGATACTCATCTTTCTGAAGTGTAAGCTATGTAAACAAAATAAAATGTCTCTCTTTCTAAACCAGCATTTTTACCATATCTTTAATTGAATAACAACTTATTTGTTGAGCCATTGCAATGTTTGTGTACGCAGAGATAAACAAAGTAAACTGTTGACAAAGCAGTTTTTTTAGCTGCAAAAGGACTTGAAATGCTCAGCAAATAAATAAAAACATCTGCCCCGGAGTGTGACAATCCATGCATGCTACATGATCAATCAAAATGTGCACACGAGGGACACCACAGTCAGTCATAGCCAGCCTATAGGTCCCTGCCATACAATGCAATGGTATAATTATAGAGCACGCCATACTTGCCGAACCCAATGTGTTGCCATGGGGGTTCAGTGCTGCTCTAGAAATATCTTCCTTTTATTACAGGATCAAGTGAGTTTAATCCATGAGTCCTTTCCCCCTACAGCAGCTGACTAATCTTCAGATGAAAGAACAGGATCTTCTAATGGGTAAAAAGCAGCGTTTTCATACCCCATCAGAATCTGGAAGAAAATATATTCTGAGTGTACAAAACATTAGGAACACCTTCCTAGCATTGAGTTGCACCCCCACACTTTAACCTGTCTCCTCCGCTTAATCTACACTGATTGAAGTGGATTTAACAAGTGACATCAATAAGGGATCATAGCTTTCACCTGGATTCACCTGGTCTGTCTTTGTCATGGAAAGAGCACAATGTTTTATACACTCATTGTATATCAACAACTAAAGGTCTACAAGACATTACAGGAGACTTGATAAATATGGATTTCTGCTGACTGTAAAAGCTGAGGCATCTGCTAGGCAAATAAATGAACCTTCAACATTCTGTCAAACCTCTCAATCTCTCTTTTCCTCTGACATTCTGCTGTTCTGCTCTGGCAAATGAGAGTTTGGTTCAATCTCTGGGTCCTGAGGTGTGTCCTGTTACAAGAAGAGACATCCAACTCCTCCTCCATTTCCTCTCCTCATCCTCCTTATCCTTGGCATAACCAGACAGTGGTGAGACAGGCTCAGAGAGAATGGACAGAAAAGAGGACCCACATGAAAATATACTATAGTATACTATGGTTAAATATTATAGTATTTTACTGACTTTACTGTAGTATTCACTGGTGTTTTTGTGGACTAAAGTCAGCAAAAGCACTACAGTGAATACTGTATTCTTAAGCGATAAGACCAGAGCAGGTGTGATATATGGCCAATTTACCACGGTTCTTATGCGTTCTTATGCGGAGTGCCTGGATACAGCCCTTAGCTGTGGTATATTGGCCATATATCACCAACCCCCAAGGTGCCTTATTGCTATTATAAACTGCTTACCAATGTAATTAGAACAGTAAAAATAAATGTTACATGGTCTGATATACCACGGCTGTCAGCCATTCACGGTTTGAACCACCCAGTTTATTTAATGTAGTATTTACAGTTTACTATAAATACTGTATGAGAAAAAAAACTGTAGTGTATACTATTGTCATTACTGTAGTGTTTCTGGGGATTGTAATATTTACTGTAGTGTTTTTGTATACTATAGTATTTACTGTAGTATTTTTTGCAGACATTACTGTAGTATTTATTATAGTGTTTTTGTTTTATTATTTTTGACATAGTAGTGGGGGCTTTGTCCTTGAGGAAGAATATACTTGTCACGATCGATTAGAGATGGATTGGACCAAGGTGCAGCGTGGTAGGCGTACATTTTACTTTATTTTAAATGACACCGAAAAAAACAACAAAATGCAAAAACGAACATAAAGCTACATGCAGTGCAGAAAGCAACTACACACAAACAAGATCCCACAAACTAAAAGTGGAAAAAAGGCTGCCTAAGTATGATCCCCAATCAGAGACAACGATAGACTGGGAACCATACCCAGCGAACAAAGAAATAGAAAAACTAGAATGCCCACCCTAATCACACCCTGACCTAACCAAATAGAGAAATAAAAAGGCTCTCTAAGGTAAGGGCGTGACAATACTAAAGCAATTACTGTAGTGTTTTGCGGTCTGTAATATACTTAAGCAATAAGGCACGAAGGGGTATGGTATGGCCAATATACCACGGCTAAGGGCTGTTGTTAAGTACGACGCAATGTGCCTGTATACAGCCGTTAGCCGCTGTACATTGGCCATATACCCCAAACCCCCTACATAGTATAACATTCTATAGTAAGAACCAGAGTCACAAATATGATGACTTGCAACTCGACTTTGACTTTAATAACACCAATGACTCGTGACTTGACTTGGACTTGAGCCTTATGACTCGAACTGACTTGATACCCTCCCCAAGCTCAAATATAAAAAAGTATGCTATTAAAAAAAGTGTGCAGCGCATCAACAATTCATTTAACGGATTGCAGTTTGAATCGGACAGTAGCCAATCAAATTGTGCCAGCTGAGAAAGGAAGAAAATTACAGACAGAGGCGCAACAATTTCCAACTTTTTCCGACATTTGAAGCTGCACAAAGAACGGGAAGTCGTGGCTAATATAGCCAACAGCTATATATTTTTTTCTCATGGCTACCGGTGTATATCCATGGAAATATAAAGTTTATTTGGAAAGTAATAAATATATAGATATTTTCAAAAGCATTCATGATTTGCGCAAATGTAATATACTATTACTCTTGTTAAAAATATGAAATGGTATTACATTTGGTGAAGAGCACATTATGACTTGTTCAGGACTCGAAACTCAAAGTTTAGGACTTGAGACTTGACTTGATACTTGACGGTCTTAACTTGAAACTTGACTCGGACTTGCCTGTTTTGGATTGGGACTTGACTTGGGACTTGAGAGCTAAGACTTGAGACTTACTTGTGACTTGAAAAACAATGACTTGGTCCCACCTCTGGTAAGAACTACACATAATGAAGGTATGTTACAACGCGTAGTATAGTATTCTACAGTATACTACAGTTTACTACAGAATTCTAGAATAGGTAGTGTAGTATTCTATGGAAACTATAGTATTTCTTCATGTGGGGAGGACTAGAATATAATTGAACAAGCTCGGAATACTTCCATAGCAACTGGGTGATGTTTCAATAAGACCATTTTCAGACAATAAATGTGAGGCTCCTTCTCTATGCATTTCACTCATGTGTTTTTAGAATAACACTGAGACATTCCAGTCATTACTATTCAAACACATTCCCATCATTGTGAAAATGATCAAGTCCTCGTTACTGTGCTGTTTGAAATATGAGCTCTCGCTGTCAATTTAATGAGCTGTCTGCTAAATTATGGCTTTTCATCACTTCCTCTGATTTCACAGAGTAAACGCTTTTATCTTAATTGTGTAAATAAATAAATTTGACAAAATGTCAAGATGATGTATCGTTTGTTGCTTTAAAAACGGAGCAATTTCAAATATTAAGTAATTCAATTTGTTCTGGGATCAAGCAAAAGGGCTCTATTCCATCAGATCAACTTTAGCCGACATCCGCAAAGCGGTTGTTTTGGTGGTGTAGGAGGTGGAACTGTGTTTGAGCTGTCAGATCCACCAGTGGACATTGTCTTTGGCTGCACTGAGTTGCATTAAGAGAAATCCCATGCAGCCGTGTTTGCAAGTTTGTACACTGGAACGTGAGATGTAATCTACACCTCGATTCGGCTGATAGAAATCATCATTTTGTTTAGTGATTTTCAATTAGAGTGTCATTACTTCTATATAGCCTACACTTTCTAGTTCTGAACTTCTAACCTGAGTGGGAGGGGTGTGGCTTTGTGACAATGATCAGAAGAGCAGCTGCTCACTGGTTTGACAGCTACAAACCTCCGACACTGCCAAACATCAGCTATGCAGGTGTCGGCTATCGCATTGAATCTAAGCCTACGTCTGCAATGAATGACAACAAACATTGGGTGGCGGGACATATCCACAGCACACAACCACCATGCTGAAACAGAGAAATTCACTTGACTAGTCAAATGTTGTCAGAATGGACCTTTTGTCCTTAGGCGCAAGGCCTGGTGAAGCTGAAAACAATGTTGATAAGAGCATCTCATACCTGCAGTCGCCTAAATGCATTTACCACAAAATGGATTCCAAACAGCAAGTCAAAGAGCTGCAGTAAGAACATCGCCACATAACCTAAGGCCACTGTTGCCATGAACAACAGTGAACACACTCCATTAGTGACAACATGGCTGTCACAGGGTTTCTGCTGTTGTTGTGGTCGTTGTCAGAGTGAGAGAGCCCTTGTAGCTATGGGCTAGGCTATGTGCCCATTACATCTAGTACCGTTGATTACAATGATTAACAAGGGGCTTCTTGGTAATGGAATTCAATGCCTAGGGACAGGTTTGCATATTCTTCCGCTCTCTCTGAGCTCACCAAGGATGGGAGACGTTAGATAGGTCTCAGAAACAGAAGGAGACATAGAGGAATCCTGTAGTAAGTAGGAATGGAAAGACATATTTCCTCAGAGAGCAGATTTGTTCACTGGCCCTTAATGGAGGAGAGAACAAAATGGCGTCAGGGCACTAACAGAGCAATGGTATGTCGAAGTGGAAGACAAGCCCTTGACAACCAGTGAAACAGATTTTCTTTAGAGGATAAACAATAAAAACTGTCAATAGTTGATACAGTATGAACGGAAAAACAACCTTGAAGAACCCTGTTCAAATCAAATAAAATTATATTAGTCACATACACGTGATCAGCAGATGTTATTGTGAGTGTAGCGAAATGCTTGTGCTTCTAGCTCCGACAGTGCAGTAATATTTAACAAGTAATATCTAAGAAATTACACAACATATACCCAATACACACAAATCTCAGCAGAAATGAATTAAGACTATATACATACGGACGAGTGATGTCAGAGCGGAATGGACGAAGATACAGTAGAATAGTATAGAATACAGTATATACATATGAGATGAGTAATGCCAGATATGTAAATGTGAATGAGATACCGTAGAATAGTTGAACAGTAGTATCCAACACGAGGTCAACCATAACACTTAATATGACGTGTTTAGGTAAACACTGTATCTGGGCAACGTTGCATTCATGATACATTTATTTTGTTTTTCTTCACCACAAAAGTGTATTGCAGCTCACCACAATGAAGACAACTAGACAGTGTTGACCAGAAGTGACTGATGTATTTGTTTAATTAACTGGTGTTTGGTGGCTCTCACACCATTCAGTGGTTTCTACTGTTGACATTGTGGGTAGAGCACATGGTTAAACATGTCTACACTGAAAACACAACCAGATGCTCTGCCACTGAATGACATGCAACCCGTCAGTTGGTAGAGCATGACACTTGCAATGCCAGGGTTGTCGGTTCGATTCCCACGGGGGGACCAGTACAGAGGAGAAAAACTAAAAGTAGGACATTTACATCCTGTAGCACAAACATTTCTGGGACACTTTTAAGTCCATGGAGAATAAGAGCACCTCCTCCCAGCTGCCTACTGCACTGAGGCTAGGAAACACTGTCACCACCGATAAATCCACGATAATTGAGAATTTCAATAAGCATCTTTCTACGGCTGGCCATGCTTTCCTCCTGGCTACCCTTACCCCGGTCAACAGCCCTGCACCCCCCACAGGACCTTGCCCAAGCCTCCCCATTTCTCCTTCACCCAAATCCAGATAGCTGATGTTCTGAAAGAACTGCAAAATCTGAACCCCTACATATCAGCCAGGCTAGACAATCTGGAACCCTCTCTTTCTAAAATTATCCGCCTAAATTGTTGCAACCCCAATTACTAGTCTATTCAACCTCTCTTTCATATCTTCTGAGACCCCCAAAGATTGGAAAGCTGCCGCGGTCACCCCCCTCTTCAAAGGGGGAGGCACTCTAGACCCAAACTGCTACAGACCTATATCCATCCTACCCTGCCTTTCTAAGGTCTTCGGAAGCCAAGTTAACAAACAGATTTGCCGACCATTTCGAATCCCAACGTACCTTCTCCGCTATGCAATCTGGTTTCCGAGCTGGTCATGGGTGCACCTCAGCCACGCTCAAGGTCCTAAACGATATCATAACCGCCAACGATTGACCTGGCCTTGGCTTTCGACTCCGTCAATCACCACATTTGTATCGGCAGACTCAACAGCCTTGGTTTCTCAAATGACTGGCTTGCCTGGTTCACCAACTACTCCTCAGACAGAGTTCAGTGTGTCAAATCGGAGGGTCTGTTGTCCGGACCTCTGACAGTCTCTATGGGGGTGCCACAGGGTTCAATTCTCTGTTCTCTGCATATATCAATGATGTCACTCTTGCTGCTGGTGATTCTCTGATCAACCTCTACGCAGACGATATCATTCTGTATACTTCTGGCCCTTCTGTGGACACTGTGTTAACTAACCTCCAGTCAAGCTTCAATGCCATACAACTCCCCTTCCATGGCCTCCAACTGCTCTAAAATGCAAGTAAAACTAAATGCATGCTCTTCAACAGATCGCTGCCCGCACCTGCCCGCCCATCCAGCATCACTACCTTGGACGTTTCTGACTTAGAATATGTGGACAACTACAAATACCTAGGTGTCTGGTCAGACTGTAAACTCTCCTTCCAGACTCACATTAAACATCTCCAATCCAAAATTAAATCTAGAATTGTCTTCCTATTTCGCAACAAAGCATCCTTCACTCATGCTGCCAAACATACCCTCGTAAAACTGACTATCCTACCGATCCTTGACTTTGGCGATGTCATTTACATAATAGCGTCCAACAATCTACTCAGCAAATTGGATGCAGTCTATCACAGTGCCATTCATTTCGTCACCAAAACCCCATATACTACCCATCACTGCGACCTGTATGCTCTTGTTGGCTGGCCCTCGCTTCATTTTTGTCGCCAAACCCACTGTTTCCAGGTCATCTATAAGTCATTGCTAGGTAAAGCCCCGCCTTAACTCAGCTCACTGGTCACCATAGCAGCACCCACCTGTAGCACGCGCTCCAGCAGGTATATTTCACTGGTCACCCCCAAAGCCAATTCCTATTTGGCCGCCTTTCCTTCCAGTTTTCTGCTGCCAATGACTGAAACGAATTGCAAAAATTACTGAAGCTGGAGACTCATATCTCCCTCACTAACTTTAAGCACCAGCTGTCAGAGCAGCTCACAGATCGTTGCACCTGTACTGTACATAGTCCATCTGTAAATAGCCCATCCAACTACCTCATTTCCATATTGTTATTTATTTTATTTATTTTTTGCTCCTTTGCACCCCAGTATCTCTACTTGCACATTCATCTTCTGCACATCTATGGTTCTCAACTAGCCTACCTGGTTAAATTAAATAAAGGTGAAATACATTTTTACAAAATTAAAAAATGAAATATGTATGCACAACTATTGACATGTAAATGTAACCCCAAGTCTTGCCATCCCCTGTGGTCACTGTCATATCAGTTGTCAATACAACACAAACCAATCTGAATCTAGGCCATCATGAACAGTGTTCTAACTGTAGATCATGTCAATTGCATTTGATGCTATCACAGCTGTTGGTTGATGCCTACTGCATTACTTTTTCCAGGGACGTGGAATCAAGTGGTGAAGGCATCTCAGTAGAACAGAGTTAATGGGGATTGATTGTCTTTGTAAATTGCCCCTATCTCCTTAGGGAAAAGGTCAAGTCCCAACTGATCCATACGAAGACACTGACCATCACACGCAATTCATTCAACCTCAGGATCAATTCAGGTGTTTGGCCTGGGATTGAGTGATGGGGTCAGTCTGTTACATTTTCCAACAGCTAAATGAAGGTTATATTTCTCCTCAATAGCCATTATAATGATGTAGAAGTGCTCATTAAACTCTTCATTATTCCATCGCAGAAATCACCCATGTAGATTTGCTCATCTTTTATGTATTATCTTTGTTTTATTGTAGTTGAATAACAAACAAAAGGCTTCCCTACACTCCCGGTCCCTGAACATCGGGGCACATTTTTTTCAATTTCCTAAAAGGTCACAGATAATGGGGCCCAAACAGTATTGTAGCTTTGCAGGATCCTACACAGCCACAACATAGAGACTGGCTCTTTTAATCACACCAGACAAATGGACAATTTGCACTGTACTAGCCCAGCTGTAATTGCTCATTAAAACACAGATAGCTGGGTGGGAAGTGTAATTATACAGGTGGATGCATAGAGATGCATGGGGATTCTGAGGCTTCATATGTGGAGCGATGTCAGAGACGATATCACCCTTCAATTCTGCATAATCGGATTGCCGCTGGACAATCGTCACATGCAGCACCCGCACCCCTCCCACACACCTCTCCACCCCAGCTGTGCCACCCCCCACAGAGGTCTAATCGCTATAGAAGTATATCTCCCCCCTCCCCACCGCACCCCTCACTCCCCGCATCCCAGCTATCCGCCTTTTAGTGACTGTGAGGGTCTGGGCGCTGGCTGGCTGTTTGTCCTGCAAATAAATCTAAATAAATTACAGTCTGCGCGGAAAGAGTCACAGTAGGGGTGTGTTTTTATAGAAACAGATGAGACAGAGATTTAGCCCTTCTATAGACTATTGCTGGGGCCATTACAGAGAGGTGACGCCATTTTTCACTCTTACTCCGTCCGGCCGAGGGGATTTGTTGAATAACAACACACACTGAGAGAGGGATAGCACACAGTCTCACGCTAAGACTCACACCCTGTTGGTGCACAAGGGTGGGTGGGAGCCTGCGAAATAAACACAGTGACAACATACACACTGATGTCTTTGTGGTGCGGCGGGATGGTTATGTACAGGCACATTAACAGACACAGGCGAGTTGAGGCCTGTGGGCTTCCTGTGGTTTCTACTTTCCTGGAATAATTTCCATTTCTATGGAGGACCGCTAGGAACCGGAGCTCCTCCGAGAAAGCGAGAGAAAGAAAACAAAAAG
This sequence comes from Oncorhynchus keta, assembly GCF_023373465.1. Classification (NCBI taxonomy): domain Eukaryota; kingdom Metazoa; phylum Chordata; class Actinopteri; order Salmoniformes; family Salmonidae; genus Oncorhynchus; species Oncorhynchus keta. The sequence continues at coordinate 41,900,781 of NC_068427.1, read as the reverse complement.
TAGGGGACCAGATGGGTCCAGAGATAGAAGACAGAGCCTGGTCTGAGCACAGCACAGCCAGAGGACCCAGCATATAGAGAGAGGAGACTAGAGATGAGAGAAGAGGGCCAGAGCCAAGCAACACACACAGAGCCTGGAGATGTGGACACTGGTTAGAGGTGGAGGCTGAGACAACTGTTGAGACTGGTCTTCCCCAGCGCCTCCTTAGTGGCCTGATGAAGACCTTTGGCTTGAAACATTGCACTCAATAAAACTGTGGGAGCATTCAACAGTGTTCTGGTGTCCATATTTCTTTCATCCTTAGAGACTTATCATACATTTGTGGTTTCAATTTGCCATCTTTATTTACCAACGGAATATCTGAAAGAGACAGACTGCACACAGAGAGGTCAAAGGCCCAGGGTTGGGAGCACAAAGAGATGATCTCACACAGTTACAGAAATCAGGAAATTATATTTGGCTTAGATAGCGAGGGACAGCACACCCCTCCAGAGCTCCAGAGATATGACCTTTGCCCCCATTGGGTCGGCACAGGAAGTAGAACGTAAAGACCAGCCATTGGCTATTGGTAACATGGAGGTCAGCTCGGGGTGGCTGGGTAGCTGGCTGGTCCACAAGCCAAATGTCATTAATTGTCATGTTTCAACAACAAGGAGGAGGAGGTGGGCTTGGGCCCTGTCTGTGTGTGGGTGTCTAAAGCAGTGGTTTCCAACTCCAGTCCTCGACTACCTGAACCACACACATTTGTGTTGTAGCCACAGACAACAACAAAAAACCTGATTCCACACGAGGACTGGAGTTGGAAACCACTGGTCTGACTGTGTGTGTAAGTAATGCTGGTCCCAAAACATTTAGGCAGGTCAGACTAAACACATCTGTTCAACATTACCTTTAGCTACTCAGCTTTCTCTACTACAAATGAGGAACTTTATGTATTTCATGGTCAATTAAGAGCAATTATTTGTTAACTCTTTAGATGTAAAAAAAAAAATAAAATATATATATATATATATATATATATATATATAGAGCCAATTCCTCTATAATTAAGGTTTACTTCTTTTCAAATAACTGTTAATAGGAATACCTAGGATAGGATAAAGTAATCCTTCTCACCCCCCCTTAAAAGATTTAGATGCACTATTGTAAAGTGGCTGTTCCACTGGATGTCATAAGGTGAATGCACCAATTTGTAAGTCGCTCTGGATAAGAGCGTCTGCTAAATGACTTAAATGTAAAATGTAAATGTTAATTATATTTAAAAATGACAAAAGGCAAAAGGCATGTCCACAACCTGAACATCACTCTGCACAGTGACTCCAGCTCCAGAGGAACGTTTTAACATGGAAACCAATTAGAGATAGATTCACAATCTAGTCCCACTCATTTCTCACACATCCATCACACATAGGGTACTGAGAAAGCACACACTGCTCCTGTGTCTCAAGGTTAATAAACAACAACAAAAAACTATTTATACATGAGACACTAGCCCTGTTTATACCTGGTTCTAACATGTATCCTTTGTCCTGATTTTGTCCACATCATTATGGTGCCCAAACCGTTGGACAGGTGTGATCTAAATGTGGTCAGATCTTCCTGACCTCAACTGGAGGTGGTCAGGCACACATTTTGTCTGAATATCTAGTGTAGAAGGATCTGGACAGTGAACCCCTTTAAATCATCCTTATCCCACCATCAAACATCATTTACAGGTGGCACCATTGATTTATGGCATCAAATTGTGTCTTAAAATAAATACATATTATTTATTAAATTATACCACAGCATTGTTGAATATTCGTTTCTGATTGGCTGGAAGGGCATTTTAGATTGGACATTAAAACCAGATAAAGGGAGAATTTAAATAGATATCGAGACAGTTGGAAAAGATATCGGGACATCTTGCAGTCATGACGCAATAATATGCGCCTACACATGAAAATACAGGAAGGGACCATTAAATCTGGTCACAATGCGGACACAGTGGATGGATAAGAGACACATTTTAATACCATGTGTAAATGCATAATCAGGGCATAGTCAGAATGTTGACAAGATCAGGACAAAGGACACATGTTAGCACCAGGTATAAACATAGCTTCTATGAATGAGCAATAAGACAGAAAGAAGCAGGTATTCAACAGCAACAAGAAGGTTTGTATGGTTCTATTGGAGCATGTTCTATAAATGGGGAAATGGGCGGTTAATTTTCAAACCATGTACTGGTGAAAACAATTACACTGACAGAGCAGTATAGCTGTAAAGAGAATCATGTCATTCATGCACCACTGAAGTTCACTTCAAGTGTGACATGCAGTTACAGAATGTACTTCAACATGTATAAAATAAGATGACATCAGCTACAAATAGTGCCTAGTGCTACATGTACCATCTTCAATTAATGTAAAGTAACAGTGGTGTACTGTATGACAAGGTTAGTCCTCTAACACAATTAAACTCCCCATCATGCCCAATCAATTTAACGCTGACAGAATCTCAATTTTTCAATTTCCAATATACCGTACCATATGGTATGTCATCCACCCCAGCATGGTTTCTCTCTCTCCCTTCCTCTCTCTCACTCCCTTCCTCTCTCTCTCTCCCTTCCTCTCGCTCTCCCTTCCTCTCTCTCTCCCTTCCTACCTCCCTCCCACCTCCCATGAGAAATCAGACCAATGTGTTGGCTTAATTACTTTCAGCATCGTTTCGAAGGTCAACAACTACTGTAAATCTGATTAAGGCACCCTTTGGATAATGGGTTCATCAAGCCACAAATTAAAAACCTGAACCAGACTATTGATTCAGTAATCCCAGAGAATATCTGTAGCAGCAGAGACAATAGAACTCAACATTAGACTCTGGCTTTGGTCTTAACTGATGCATGATAATGTGGGGATGTTATTTTACACAGTTTAATTCTCTTGATTCCTGCTTGTTATCATCTCCGGAGTTTTCACTCTGAGTCGGTCTTATCTGTTTGCACAGGTTCATATTACACCAGAATGACACAAAATACAATCAGCTAATCAAATGTCAAATTAAACAAGATTGTGATTGTTACTATGTTATGGAAATGACTCATTACAACATCGGGAGTATATTATATGTAGAGTGCAGTAAAATAATCATGTCTACACACTGTAGAACGTAACCTGCCACTGTGTTGACTCGCTAGGAGAGCAATGGTGAGTGAATGTAGATGAATGATGTCATTTCCTCTCAGGTTCAGAACCTCTGTGAGTCACTCAACAGGTGGAGCAGAACCAAGGACCCATGGATTGAATTAGTCCAAACTAAATATAACCCAAACCCATATAGACTGATGAAAACAAGCTATAATAGATTATACTCACACAGCCAGCATCCTGTGTTTGCAGTGCTGCTATGTAATATCCTGTTGGCTCAAGGCTGCTGTAGATTTGTGCTGATTTTACACACCTGGTCTTTCCCCAAAACATTTGAGAACATTAAAGCCCTCATTCACGTATTTCCTTAGATGTAATACATTTGAATGAGATGGGATTTAGTTACACACGTGTGAAGACTAATTTCAGCCACATGTTAAGGCTGACATAATAAAAAAATGATGGTAGGCGTCCGTAATATCATTTACAAACTTTTGTCATACGACATTATCATGTACTGTATCCTAACTTAATCTGAACACCGTTGGTGGGCTAAATCTGCGCCTTGGGTAAAATCTTATCTTCAATGAAAAAACATATATACAACAGTCTTCCATGAAAACTGTCATGTTGATTCTATTTTCCCAAACATCTTGAAGTACTGTATCAAGTGTGTTCTGTTACGCGTATCAAATGTATCAAAAATCATTCATGTCGCTAATGGGATATTGCCTAATATCACATACAGTATTAAATGTGTTCCTATAAGGAGCTTGGGGAGGATGGTTGTTCTTCCCAGCAGCAACCAGAGACTGTAGTTAGTCCATAGAGGAGGGACTCTCAGTAGCAGACACATACTCAAGAGCATCTCCTCTTTGTTCCCAGACACCGAACCCCCCAGTCACTCATTATAGACCTGATACTGTATTCAGAGTGCTCACATAGTAACTGTAGCAACAGCCAGCTCTTTGCTCTAAAAATGAATACGCACTGGGCCATAAACATTTTGGAGGCCTTGAAGAGGTAGTACCATAAGTATTGTGAGGAAAAGCACAGACAACACAGGGGGGTAACACAGGGAAACAGGACCAAAATGCTTTTATCTTCCTAAGTGTGTAATTCATTCACTATCCTCCATCAACAAACCCATTTGAACTGAGGTAAAAGCAGAAGGGGGGGACTCACAATTCACATTCATTCTCCTGCAAATGTAAAGAGTGCCTGTTGTACCCGTTGTCATGGCAACATTATCCATATGTGTCTGTGTGTGTGTGCTGTTACAGGGAACCAGAAACCAGCGTTCCTGCCTCATGGGTCCCCCCCATCTGTGTCGGGGAGATGAATAATGGAGGTGTACATGCCAGAGACAAGACTCCAGCAGAGAGCAAATGAGATAAGGACACCCACCACGGAAGAAATGAAGCATCTGACTCCATCTAAATGCTCATAACTAGGGGGGAGCTCAACACATTGATAATAATCCAGTCAAACTTTCCTTCACTCCACTGGACTCCTTAGTCAGTCGATTCCAGACTCCATTATACACTGGGTGGTATGAGCCCTGAATGCTGATTGGCTGACAGCCGTGGTATATCAGACCGTGTAACATTTATTTTTACTGCTCTAATTACGTTGGTAAACAGTTTATGATAGCAATAAGGCACCTCAGGGGTTTGTGGTATATGGTCAATATACCACACCACCCTTGGGCCTTATTTCTTAATTATAGAACAGTTAGTAGCCTACGTCAAACCGATTAATGTGTGTCTGTTACAGGAGGTTAAAAGGTGGAAGGGTGGGACGTAAGACAGTGTTTTCTTTTCCATTCAAGAAGACCTGACCTTTGGTCGCCCATTACTACAAGGAGATCTTCCCCTTCTCCCCTTCAGTCATGAGCAGGGTCAGATTAATGCAGGGGTTTACCAGGGCTGAAAGCCACTGTGCCCAGTCCCCATGGGGGGCCTATGAGGCAGCAACAACAAAATAGTAACAAAAAAATAAATACGAAGGAAATATATACAGTGGGGAGAACAAGTATTTGATACACTGCCAATTTTGCAGGTTTTCTTAGTTACAAAGCATGTAGAGGTCTGTTATTTTTATCATAGGTACACTTCAACTGTGAGAGACAGAATCCAGAAAATCACATTGTATGATTTTTAAGTAATTCATTTGCATTTTATTGTATGACATAAGTATTTGATCACCTACCAACCAGTAAGAATTCCGTCTCTCACAGACCTGTTAGTTTTTCTTTAAGAAGCACTCCTGTTCTCCACTCATTACCTGTATTAACTGTACCTGTTTGAACTTGTTACCTGTATAAAAGACCTACCTGTCCACACACTCAATCAAACAGACTCCAACCTCTCCACAATGGCCAAGACCAGAGAGCTGTGTTTGGACATCAGGGATAAAATTGTAGACCTGCACAAGGCTGGGATGGGCTACAGGACAATAGGCAAGCAGCTTGGTGAGAAGGCAACAACTGTTGGCGCAATTATTAGAAAATGGAAGAAGTTCAAGATGACGGTCTATCCCCCTCGGTCTGCGGCTCCATGCAAGATCTCACCTCGTGGGGCATCAATGATCACGAGGAAGGTGAGGGATCAGCCCAGAACTACACGGAAGTACCTGGTCAATGACCTGAAGAGAGCTGGGACCACAGTCTCAAAGAAAACCATTAGTAACACACTATGCCGTCATGGATTAAAATCCTGCAGCGCACGCAAGGTCCCCTGCTCAAGCCAGCGCATGTCCAGGCCCGTCTGAAGTTTGCCAATGACCATCTGGATGAAGGTCATGTGGTCTGATGAGACAAAAATAGAGCTTTTTGGTCTAAATTCCACTCGCAGTGTTTGGGGGAAGAAGAAGGATGAGTACAACCCCAAGAACACCATCCCAACCGTGAAGCATGGAGGTGGAAACATCATTCTTTGGGGATGCTTTTCTGCAAAGGGGACAGGACGACTGCACTGTATTGAGGGGAGGATGGTTGGGGCCATGTATCGCGAGATCTTGGCCAACAACCTCCTTCCCTCAGTAAGAGCATTGAAGATGGGTCGTGCCTGGGTCTTCCAGCATGACAACGACCCGAAACACACAGGCAGGGCAACTAAGGAGTGGCTCCGTAAGAAGCATCTCAAGGTCCTGGAGTGGCCTAGCCAGTCTCCAGACCTGATCCCAATAGAAAATCTTTGGAGGGAGCTAAAAGTCCGTATTGCCCAGCGACAGCCCCGAAACCTGAATGATCTGGAGAAGGTCTGTGTGGAGGAGTGGGCCAAAATCCCTGCTGCAATGTGTGCAAACCTGGTCAAAAACTACAGGAAACGTATGATCTCTGTAATTGCAAACAAAGGATTCTGTACCACATATTAAGTTCTGCTTTTCTGATGTATCAAATACTTATGTCATGCAATAAAATGCAAATTAATTACTTAAAAATCATACAATGTGATTTTCTGGATTTTTGTTTTAGATTCCGTCTCCCACAGTTGAAGTGTACCTATGATAAAAAATTACAGACCTCTACATGCTTTGTAAGTAGGAAAACCTGCAAAATCGGCACTGTATCAAATACTTGATCTCCCCACTGTGCACAATATATTATATATGTTGTATATATTATATATATATATTTTTACTGCAACCGCCAACCACAGGAAGACTCATGTGACTGCTCTCAATGAGTACAGACAGCCTGCTGCAGCCTGCTGACGTTCTGCTAATCATCAGATGGGGGGAGGAGAGGAGGTAGTGGGGCCAAGTGGCTAACTGGGGGACCCTGCCTTGATTGGCTAACTGGGGGGCCCTGCCTAGATTGAGTAACTGGGGGGCCCTGCCTAGATTGGCTAACTGGGCCTGCCTTGATTGGCTAACTGGGGGGGCCTGCCTTGATTGGCTAACTGGGGGGCCCTGCCTTGATTGGCTAACTGGGGGGCCCTGCCTTGATTGGCTAACTGGGGTGCCCTGCCTTGATTGGCTAACTGGGGGGCCCTGCCTTGATTGAATAACTGGGGCCCTGCCTAGATTGGGTAACTGGGGGGGCCTGCCTTGATTGGGTAACTGGGGGGCCCTCTCTCTCTCTGGGGGGCCCTCTCTCTCTGTGCCTAGATTGGGTAACTGGGGGGCCCTGCCTAGATTGGGTAACTTGGGGGCCCTGCCTTCATTGGGGAACTGATTAACAAAATAAATAAAAAATTAACAGAATAACACATACATGTGACTGGTTAATTGTGTGAGTCGGGCAAAAATGTAATTAACGTACGTAATAATATAATATGTAATATATATATTATCCAACCACAGGAGCCCGCTCTCAATGTTCAAAATACACCAGAGGGTATAATTTAGCTGCAGAGGATCAATAGTTAATAAATAATAACTGTGGACTAAGTTTTATCAGAAGGGCATAGAGGTATCTGACAAAATTAAGGAAACACCAACCTAAAGTGTCTTAAAATGATGCTGTGCCACCAGAAGCTTCAAGAACAGCTTCAATGCACTTTGGCATAGATTCTACAAGCGGACCTAATAAACCATGCCAAGAACATTTACTGAAGTGTTTACTTTATTTTGGCAGCTACGGTATGCCTACAGTCAGGAACGCCTCAGTTTGGGCAGCATGAGCTCCAAATACAGGCTACAGCTTTTGTGTTGTGGCCATAGACATATAACCTATAGAGAGTTTCTGTAACCTCTTACCCTGGCAATTAGACTGTTAAACTCATGGGGACACTAGCAAACAATGCCAGTCATATGACTTGAATGGGAACTACAATCTATGGATTATATTTCGATGGTTGATTGTGGCTGTCAATTTGCCGTTTGCAGATTTCTAAATACAATCGCGGGAAAAACGCACATTTTGGAAAGAGAATGCCTACTGCTGATGAGAGAAGACTAGTCTATCTGTAGAACCAACAGAAAAACTATTTTCTCAACAACTCCCAATTTGATATTTTTAAAAAGACAAAGCCCCAGTGCCTATGATTTCTAAATCCGGCCTTGGTTATTAGAGTTAGATGAGCTCCTTTAAGGACCTATTGGTCACTGGTCAGTAGTGGACAGGAAGTGCCATCTCTCACAGAGAGTCTGATGTGTCCACAGAGATGTCTGATGCTCCTCAGAGTGACACCCTGTCAGGTTAATTGTCCATAGGGACGCTCTGAGATGAAAGAGAGCACTGACCCCAACGTGAAGTGTGAATTTAAATACAATGCCCCCTGTTGTGGAGGAGGGCCAGCGTCAAGACCGGGAGTTTAATCTGGACAGGTCAGTAACACGTTGTGTACCACGCTCTATCTCTTTGTGACCCTCTCTCTCTCTCTCTCCATACCTCTCACTGACTGACCCCCTCACTCTCTCTCCCTTTCGCTCTCTCTCTCTCTCCCTACCTCTTGATGACAGACCCCCCCTCTCTCTCTCCCTTTTGCTCTCTCTCCCTTTTGCTCTCTCTCTCCCTCTCTCTCTCTCTCTCTCTCTCTCTCTCTCTCTCTCTCTCTCTCTCTCTCTCTCTCTCTCATTCTTTCTCTCTCCTCTCTCCTCAGTGGAGCCTCTGTCCCCTGATAATCACCATTACATAACACCGTGACCCCTCTGACACCAAGGGATGAGGACAGCATTTCAATCAACTCCCCACTCAGGGATGACAAAGTAGTCTGGTGGTTCATCATGACAAATGACACAGGTTATATGTAATGCTAATTCAAGTGGAAGGAGGTGGGGAGGTCGGGGTGGAGGGTCAAGGAGTAGTGTGGAGGGGTGTGTGAGTGAAACAGGGGTGAATTTGTGGGTATTCCAGGAAAACGCTGAAGAGTCCGCTGGAGGACATAGCTGAAGAGTCCGCTGGAGGACATAGCTGAAGAGTCCGCTGGAGGACATAGCTGAAGAGTCCGCTGGAGGACATAGCTGAAGAGTCCGCTGGAGGACATATCTGAAGAATTGCAGGTCTGTTGCAGAAATGGTGCTCAGACAGGCCAACTCTGCACTAACAGGAGGCTCTGTCTAAACAAGGCAGTCAAGACTAGAAAGGCAGGGTGTGTTACGAGACTAATGTTGCCCTCACACTCTGACATTCACCACCGCTGAGTCAGTCACCCGAGGCAGTGCTCGTCAGACGAAAACACTGACACACAGAGCAGTAGGCAACAACAACATGGTCCGGTTCAACATGGACCGGTTCAACATGGACCGTTTACCACAGCCTGTTGGCTGTTCTATCTTTTTCTCCGTTCTCCAAATACTCTGAACGGAGTTCAATAACCCTGCCCTCTGGGTCCAGGCTTGACGGATAATGTCTACTCAGTATATCTCTAACGTGTACAGTTCGGTCCTGTGCTGGAGCCTCTCCTGTTAGTCCCTGCCCTGGGGTGATATCGATACTGGTTGATCCACAGCTGCACTGTCCGTGTTGATGATCTCACTTCCAGGCCTGCTCAGACTGAGTGCGTCCCAAATGGCACCCTATTCCCTTGATAGTGCACTACCTGTCACCAGGTCCTATAATGCTCTGGTAAAAAGTAGTGCACTATACGGGGAATTTGGGACACATGGCCTTTGTCTGTCTAATGCAGGACATTACAGGACATGATTTTGACTGAGCTTCAGCTCCAGATCTAGAGATCATCTCTCTGCCAGACAGAGTGAGTTTGATGGTCCACAGCTCCGTCAGCACAGCTCAGCTTGGTCTGGAACAGAGAGTACTGCACATTGAGATCTAACACAGGGTGCATCCCAAATAGTACCCTATTCCCTAAATAGTGCACTATTTTGAAACAGAGCCCGATGGGTCTTGGTCTATTGTAGTGCACTATATAGGGCATAGGGTGCCATTTGTGTCACAAACATGGTTCGGGATGGGCATTCCTCAAGTGCTCGTGCTGTCTACATTAATAATAAAAGGCTAATTCTCCTTGAAAACGGGTTTGATCTTCCAGCTAATTTCATGTGTGGGGGAGAGGGTAGTATAATGGTATGTAAATTACCATATTTGGTCGAGGGGTTGCTACTACGTTCTCTCTATTTTGTATCGGTTCAGTTTGAATACATACATCTTCAACAATCTGACTCCATCTCCACAAGACGGCTCGCTTCCAATAGAACTGGTTGTGAAAAATATATTCATTGGATAACAATAAGAAATATCCCACCTTATATTTCCACTGGCTCCAGCCTCTGACATTAAACATTACGATACAAGCAGATTGTATATTAAAATTCAGTGGTAATATATTATCTCCTTCTAACAAGTCAAAAGAGAGAACTTGTTCTCAACTAGCCTACCTGGTTAAATAAAGGTGAATTAAAAGAAGGAAAAAAAGGCAAACAACATGAACGAACATGAGCATGTTTTCTCGAACCATGCCCATAACTCACAAGCTTTCTCATCCAGTGCACCAGTGACTCGGTCAATAAAAAAGTGGTCAGATGAAGCAGACGCTAAGCGACAGGACTTTTTTGCTATCACAGACTAGAATATGTTCCGGGATTCTTCCGATGGCATTGAGGAGTACACGACCTCAGTCATTGCCTTCATCAATAAGTGCATCAATGACTTCGTCCCCACAGTGACCGTACCTACATACCCCAACCAGAAGCCATGTATTACAGGCAACATCCGCACTGAGCTAAAGGCTAGAGCTGCTGTTTTCAAGGAGTGGGACTCTAACCCAGACGCTTATAAGAAATCCCGCTATGCACTCCGATGAACCATCAAACAGGCAAAGCGTCAATACAGGGCTAAGATCGAATTGTACCACACCGGCTCCGACACTCGTAGGATGTGGCAGGAATTGCAAACCATTACAGACTACAAAGGGAAGCACAGCTGAGAGCTGCCCAGTGACACGAGCCTACCAGACAAACTAAACTACTTCTATGCTCGACTTGAGGCAAATAACACTGTAAAATGTATGTAAGCACCATCTGTTCCGGACGACTCACTCTCTCCACAGCTGATGTGAGTAAGACCTTTAAACAGGTCAAAATTCACAAGGCCGCAGGGCCCGATGGATTACCAGGATGTGTACTGCAAGCATGCGCTGACCAACTGGCAAGTGTCATCGCTGACATTTTCAAACTCTTCCTGTCCGAGTCTGTAATAACAGCATGTTTTAAGCAGACCACCATAGTCCCTGTGTCCAAGAACACTAAGGTAACCTGCCTAAATGACTACCACACCGTAACACTCACGTCTGTAGCAATTAAGTGCTTTGAAAGGCTGGTCATGGCTCTCCTTAACACCATTATCCCAGAAACCCTAGACCCACTCAAATTTGCATACCGCCCCAACAGATCCACAGATGATGCAATCTCTATTGCACTCCACACTGCCGTTTCCCACCTGGACAAAAGTAACACCTATGTGAGAATGTTGTTCAATGACTACTGCTCAGCATTCAAGACCATAGTGCCCTCAAAGCTCATCAATAAGCTAAGGACCCTGGGACTAAACACCTTCCTCTGCAACTGGACCCAGGACTTCCTGAAGGGCCACCCCCAGGTGGTAAGGGTAGGTAACAACACATCCGCCACGCTGATCCTCAACACGGGGGCCTCTCAGGGGTGCGTGCTCAGACCCCTCCTGTACTCCCTGTTCACTCATGACTGCACGGCCAAACACCATCACTAAGTTTGCCGATGACACAACAGTAGTAGGCCTGATCACCGACAATGACGAGACAACCTATAGGGAGGAGGTCAGAGACCCGGACGTGTGGTGCAAGGACAACAACCTCTCCCTCAATGTGATCAAGACAAAGGAGATGATTGTGGACTACAGGAAAAGGAGAATCGAGCACGCCCCTATTCTCATCGATGGGGCTGCAGTGGAGGAGGTTGATAGCATCAAGTTCTTTGGTGTCCACATCACCAACAAACAAGCATGGTCCAAGCACACCAAGACAGTCTTGAAGAGGGCACGGCAAAACCTATTCCCCCTCAGGAGACTGAAAATATTTGGCATGGGTCCTCAGATCCTCAAAAGGTTCTACAGTTGCACCATCGAGAGCATCCTGACGGGTTGCATCACTGTCTGGGATAGCAACTGCTCGGCCTCTGAACGCAAGGCACTACAGAGGGTACTGCGTACGGCCCAGTACATCAATAGGGCAGGGCTTCCTGCCATCCAGGACCTCTATACCAGGCAGTGTCAGAGGAAGGCCCTAAAAATTGTCAAAGACTCCAGCCACCCTAGTCATAGACTGTTCTCTCTGCTACCGCAAGGCAAGAGGTACCGGAGTACCAAGTCTATGTCCAAGAGGCTTCTAAACAGCTTCTACCCCCAAGCCATAAGACTCCTGAACATCTAATCAAATGGCTACCCGGACTATTTTCATTGCCCCCCACCCCCTCTTTTATGCCACTGCTACTCTTTGTTATTATCTATGCATAGTCACTTTATATATCTCTACCAAAATGTACAGTACATACAGTGGGGCAAAAAAGTATTTAGTCAGCGACCAATTGTGCAAGTTGTCCTTCTTAAAAAGATGAGAGAGGCCTGTAATTTTCATCATAGGTACACTTCAACTATGACAGACAAAATGAGAAAAAAAATTCAGAAAATCACATTGTAGGATTTTTAATGAATTTATTTGCAAATTATGGTGGAAAATAAGTATTTGGTCAATAACAAAAGTTTATCTCAATACTTTCTTATATACCCTTTGTTGGCAATGACAGAGGTCAAACGTTTTCAGTAAGTATTCGAAAGGTTATCACAGACTGTTGCTGTTATTTTGGCCCATTCCTCTATGCAGATCTCCTCTAGAGCAGGGATGTTTTGGGGCTGTTGCTGGGCAACACGGACTTTCAACTCCCTCCAAAGATTTTCTATGGGGTTGAGATCTGGAGACTGGCTAGGCCACTCCAGGACCTTGAAATGCTTCTTACGAAGCCACTCCTTCGTTGCCCGGGCAGTGTGTTTGGGATCATTGTCATGCTGAAAGACCCAGCCACGTTTCATCTTCAATGCCCTTGCTGATGGAAGGAGGTTTTCACTCAAAATCTCACGATACATGGCCCCATTCATTCTTTCCTTTACAAAGATCAGTCGTCCTGGTCCCTTTGCAGAAAAACAGCCCCAAAGCATGATGTTTCCACCCCCATGATTCACAGTAGGTATGGTATTCTTTGGATGCAACTTAGCATTCTTTGTCCTCCAAACACGACAAGTTGAGTTTTTACCAAAAAGTTATATTTTGGTTTCATCTGACCATATGACATTCTCCCAATCTTCTTCTGGATCATCCAAATGCTCTCTAGCAAACTTCAGACGGGCCTGGACATGTACTGGCTTAAGAAGGGGGACACGTCTGGCACTGCAGGATTTGAGTCCCTGGCGGCGTAGTGTGTTACTGATGGTAGGCTTTGTTACTTTGGTCCCAGCTCTCTGCAGGTCATTCACTAGGTCCCCCCGTGTGGTTCTGGGATTTTTGCTCACCATTCTTGTGATCATTTTGACCCCAATGAGATCTTGCGTGGAGCCCCAGATCGAGGGAGATTATCAGTGGTCTTGTATGTCTTCCATTTCCTAATAATTGCTCCCACAGTTGATTTCTTCAAACCAAGCTGCTTACCTATTGCAGATTCAGTCTTCCCAGGCTGGTGCAGGTCTACAATTTTGTTTCTGGTGTCCTTTGACAGCTCTTTGGTCTTGGCCATAGTGGAGTTTGGAGTGTGACTGTTTGAGGTGTGGACAGGTGTCTTTTATACTGATAACAAGTTCAAACAGGTGCCATTAATACAGGTAACGAGTGGAGGACAGAGGAGCCTCTTAAAGAAGAAGTTACAGGTCTGTGAGAGCCAGAAATCTTGCTTGTTTGTAGGTGACCAAATACTTATTTCCCACCATAATTTTCAAATAAATTAATAAAAAATCCTACAATGTGATTTTCTGGATTTTTTTTTCTCATTTTGTCTGTCATAGTTGAAGTGTACATGTGATGAAAATTGCAGGTCTCGCTCATCTTTTTAAGTGGGAGAACTTGCACAATTGGTGGCTGACTAAATACTTTTTTGCCCCACTGTAGGGTCTTACAGGAGGCATTACCTCGACTAACCGGTACCCCCGCACATTGACTCTGTACCGGTACCCCCTGTATATAGTCTCGCTATTGTTATTTTACTGCTGCTCTTTCATTATTTGTTCCTTTTATTTCAAATCAAATCAAATCAAATGTATTTGTCACATACACATGGTTAGCAGATGTTAATGCGAGTGTAGCGAAATGCTTGTGCTTCTAGTTCCGACAATGCAGTAATAACCAACAAGTAATCTAACTAACAATTCCTAAACTACTGTCTTATACACAGTGTAAGGGGATAAAGAATATGTACATAAGGATATATGAATGAGTAATGGTACAGAGCAGCATAGGCAAGATACAGTAGATGGTATCAAGTACAGTATATACATATAAGATGAGTATGTAAACAAAGTGGCATAGTTAAAGTGGCTAGTGATACATGTATTACATAAGGATGCAGTCGATGATATAGAGTACAGTATATACGTATGCATATGAGATGAATAATGTAGGGCAAGTAACATTATATAAGGTAGCATTGTTTAAAGTGGCTAGTGATATATTTACATCATTCCCATCAATTCCCATTATTAAAGTGGCTGGAGTTGAGTCAGTGTCAGTGTGTTGGCAGCGGCCACTCAATGTTAGTGGTGGCTGTTTAACAGTCTGATGGCCTTGAGATAGAAGCTGTTTTTCAGTCTCTCGGTCCCAGCTTTGATGCACCTGTACTGACCTCGCCTTCTGGATGATAGCGGGGTGAACAGGCAGTGGCTCGGGTGGTTGATGTCCTTGATGATCTTTATGGCCTTCCTGTAACATCGGGTGGTGTAGGTGTCCTGGAGGGCAGGTAGTTTGCCCCCGGTGATGCGTTGTGCAGACCTCACTACCCTCTGGAGAGCCTTGCAGATTCAGTCTTCCCATTTCTTATTCTTATTCATATTTTTTACGCTGAATTGTTGGTTAAGGGCTTGTAAGTAAGCATTTCACTGTTATATTCGGCACATGTGACTAATACAATTTGATTTGATCCGAGCACAATATCAATGACAAAGTGAATAACGTTAGTATTGCCAGCAACACTCATATCATATTCCATTGCCTTGTATTTCAGTGGCACAGCCACTTGCAGTTGCATCCCCTGTCACAAAGAGATACATCTCTATATCGATCATATTCTTATGAGCTGGAGTTTCTTTTATTATTATTTCAGCCCGGTGTAATATCTGTTGGTGGTATAAGGAGACACTGTGTTGTCTGCAGATGGCTGCAGAGAGATTCTATTCTTCTGTAGTGTTGCTGTTGATTCCAACAGAGATGAGGAGGATTCCCTACAGAGAGATGCTGACATATAATCACTAACAGACCTTTGTTTTATGACATCAATCCTATATGAAACAGACTGGGGGGAGGGACGGCAACTCCAGTCAGGAATTTGCCTCAAAGTGTATGTGACTATGTGAAAAGAAATGTGATTGTTTCGATAGAACAAGGGTTAGTTTATGTGTGTGCTTTTGTGTGTGTGCTTTTGTGTGTGTGCTTTTGTGTGTGTGTGTGTGTGTGTGTGTGTGTGTGTGTGTGTGTGTGTGTGTGTGTGTGTGTGTGTGTGTGTGTGTGTGTGTGTGTGTGTGTGTGTGTGTGTGTGTGTGTGTGTGTGTGTGTGTGTGTGTGTGTGTGTGTGTGTGTACAGTAGATCTATAGCCTCTCTCTGCTGGTGCAGTCTGATTAAACTACAGTCTCCCAACAAGAGGAACAGGAGCCTGCAGTGCAATTTAGCCACACAGTGGAGGATCCTGGGAGATTTCACCAAAGCAGAGCAGTAGGGAAGAGAAGAGGTCTCGAGGGGTACAGTGAAGTGGAAATATGTGATGGGTGGAATATTGCTGCATCAGTGCCGAATACAATTCAAATAAGATTTAACTTTTCTCACATTACTGCTTTAATCATAGAGGATATTATGATTACTGTTTTTGATGCCTCAAGGCCTTTGTTGCTAGGAAGTCCTATATATACCATGGTTACCGATTACAGCACTGAGTATGTGGAAAGTGGCATGTGAGTTACAACTGTGGAGAGAACGTTTTGTAGCCTACCCATTTTTTTATGATTTGGTATGCTACCACTTTACCACATGGTCTAAAACACTGGACAGATAGCAACATACTGAATCACTACAATTAACTTGCATGTTGTATTTGAGGAAAACATATTGGTTTAAACAACAGATAGGACAAAAGAGGGACATTTTGAAGAAACCCTTTGCCTTTCCCTCCTGGTTTGTTATTTTGCACTGTCGGGTGTTGTAGTTGCCTACCAGTGGAGGCTGCTGAATTGAGTACGGCTCATAATAATGGCTGGAATGGAGTCAATGGAATCAAACATGTGGTTGATGTGTTTGCAACAAGATATGTCAGATGTGTGAGTGACTTTTTAATGTTGAAAGTAAAACACCAACAGTAGATGTGCCAATATCAAATCAAAATGTTTATTACAAGAAACCCTTTTCAATGAGAAAACAGAAATCTAAATTTGGGTTTGGAAAAAAGAGGACTTCACCAAAAATAGTAGAACATGGCAGTCACCTCCTTCTCCAGCCTCCACATCTGGACCCTTCTGGGAGGGAGAGGAGCACAAAGATGCAGTTTATTTTTGTTTAAGCCTGAGGTTCCTCCACTTCTTTTTCACCCATGCAGGTGACAGTTGCTCCTCCAGCTCACACTCCTTCACAAAGATCCTGAAAAGACATAAGATGAAGTATAACATTAACCAAAACATGTAAATCCCTGATAATGCTTGTAGCTAAGCTCATGTTCAGAGAAACACGTCGCTGGGTCTAACAGTCATCTCGAGTCAGACTGTGGATGAGAGCAGGCGGTCAAATCAAAGGCACTTGTTCGATATAAAGTTGATTTTGAAGAAAATGTATACGTGTCAGTTTGTCACTTTCACAAGAAATAACATATTC
The DNA here is from genome assembly GCF_023373465.1 of Oncorhynchus keta. NCBI lineage: Eukaryota > Metazoa > Chordata > Actinopteri > Salmoniformes > Salmonidae > Oncorhynchus > Oncorhynchus keta. The sequence goes on along the minus strand of NC_068427.1, from coordinate 41,883,661 downwards.
AATTACTTAATGCTGCATTAGGAAACTCTGAAATTTCTAACTTGCTAATGCAAGTTTCCTAGTTCCGACTAGCACTTGAACGCAGCATAAGACATTGGTTCGAATCTAGGGCACCTTATTTTAACCCCCTTAGCCCTGGCGCTATCCACTTTCCCTCGGGGGAATCCCCATCGAAACCGGATGTAGTTTGATTGCAATCTTAGGTGGAGGTCCAATTCACTAACGTTGCCCCCTCGACCCTCAATTTGGCCTGTAGAGCCCCACCTGTTAAAATACATGTGTATATATATATATATATATATATATATATATATATATATATATATATATATATATATATATATGATTTTTGAAATATTTTTTGGGGGGTGGGTTAGCCTGTTTTGCATGTTATTTTGGCATTAATATGTATCACATATCAGTTTGCAAACAATGTAAAAAATATATATATATATTTATATATATATCAGTGAGTTAATAAAGCTGCATACAAACAGGCAGCTCCAAAATGCAGGTGTTTCAGCCTAGCTCAGTGCTTTCTGTGGTGGTAGGGCAGGCCAGCAGAAAATAAGAGCATTGCACCATGATTGGCTCAGTGTCACTCGCCTTTAGTAAGGGTAGACATCAAGAATGTGAGCCTTTTGGGTGCTGCCACAGAGTTACAATAGAAGTGCCCTTCCAAGAAGGCTCAAGGTCTTTGGCCACAGAAATGACGTCAAATCACATTATATATCACTGTGATTGGACTGATCATGTCAACATTTTACTTTCGCAATTTTAGTTAGCAGTCATCATCATGAATCAAGTATACTGGCAAATCCTTTTTATTCCCTGTCATATGAAGAGAAATAATGAAGAGAAAATATAGATAACACGTATTGGTGCTCATGGACATAAACATTACACAACAATTTGGAGATCACAAATTCAACAATGAGTGGGTTGTAAAGAATTGGTGACAGTGGCTAACTGCAAGCATTGCAACTGGGAAGTCGGGAATAATACGTTTTGAATGGTCATTCAACTCGGAATTGTAAATCCGGCATATTTCTCTTTGTTGACAAAATGTGCACACAAAGGACCATCGCGTCACTTTCCTGTTCAAGCACATCACAACAACGTGAGTCCAAAAATGTGTTTTGCTGCTTCATAAATTACGTAGGATGCCAGAGAGATATGTATACTGTAGCTAAGAAAGTAATACTAAGTGTATGTTAGTAGCCCATGTGCCTAATAATTTGGTCTATTGTAAAACAGATCGTTCGTGGCCGGTGTGTGCTTGTTTGCAAACTTTTTGTGTATAGCTTTGACAGTGCTGCTGAGAGTAGGACACTGTAAGAACGGCCCATGTTCTGAATTATGTCGCTGTACATTTCAAATGTGCTAAACAAATAGTTGTATCGACTACGTCCGTCGTCGCTCGCTCATTAATGTCTTCATCGAAATTACGGATTGCCTCTTATCCTCTTAATATATGCCATTTAGCAGACGCTTTTATCCAAAGCGACTTACAGTCATGTGTGCATACATTCTACGTATGGGTGGTCCCTGGAATCGAACCCACTACCCTGGCGTTACAAGCGCCATGCTCTATCAACTGTGCTACAGAAGGACCATCTTGTCGTCCCCTTATGCCATAGTTTGTACATCTCAATTGTCAGTAGAAACCACATTTGTTTCAACAAGTCAGCCATATTAGCAAAAAAAATAAGAAGCATTTTAAAAGGCAGTAAATGATGCTGAATGAACTGTTTAGCTGCTAGACAAGGCTACACTGAAAGCCAGGTGTAGCAGTGGTAGGTAAGGTGATGGGACAGCTTTATGTAGACCCGAACAGTTGGTGGGCACCGTTTATAGTGCAATTAATGTATTGTTTAGTGTGGCTTTGCTGGTATGCATACCACCATCTTTTTTTGACCCACCAAGATTTACATGCTAAAATCACTACTGGATATGACCCACAATTCAATTCCAACTGTAGTCACATATCAAACTCTGATGGCCGCGAAGTGTCAAATATAATCAACAAGGCTGCATTTTCAGCATGTCAGAAAAAAGTATGACTCTAGCTTGCTAAAATATATAATATATATATATATATATACACATTGATTTTAGCGTTGGCAAATTGGCTTAGTCTCGTAGTGAGGAGCCTATAAAATGTTGCTAGATTCATAAACATGTTTTTGCAATTCTGAAATGTATTGGAATAAATGACCAAAATATAAAACTAGTTAGCCAGCTATGGGTAACTGTAGCTAGCTACCTGACATGAGTGCTAGCTAGATGTGTTAGCTTACTAGGTACATTCATAGCTTTAGGTTGGTTGTTTTTAAGCTCAATTTGAAGATTTTCACCAAGGACGTTGCCTCTTCGATCATCACTTTCCCTCGCTTGGGCAAGGGACATTTAAGGATGTGACAATGCAAAATGTCATTCACGGGCTGAGGGTTTAGGGCCGAGGGTTGTCTACTTTGAGTTTGAAACGTAACCTAGGTTGTATTTCGAGAAAAATGTAGCCTGTCTGACCCGTGACCAGACAGCGAGAAGAGTTCGAGAGCTGGTGTAAACCAGACTATAGAGAAACAATTAAGGAATATTTGTTTTACTTGGTCGCCTGTTCTGTTTCGTTAGCGTTTCCGGAAGTCTCGTGATGTTGCGTCTCTGGGTTTAGAAAGTCTGTGATTCAACTTTGCATACATTTTTTGTATCTTTGCGACACAGGAGGCTGCTGAGGGGAGAGCGGCTCATAATAATGTCTGGAGCGAAGGAAATGGAATGATACTTTTCCACTTATTCTGCTCCAGCAATTACCACAAGCAAGTTCTCCCCAATTAAGGTGCCACCAACCTGTGTTTGTGTACTAAATGATCAAAGCTGATGTGCAGAAACACTGAATATGTCTACGCTTTGAACCCTGAAATAAAAAAAACATGAAATTGCCATCAAGCTGAATATAGAACAGGGGAGGAATACACTGTTTTGAATTCACTGTCTCTTTCTAAAGCACTTTAGAAGTCTGTTAATATTCTTTGCTTGAGCTGGTGTGTAGCCGTCTTCACAATCTGGCCAATTGTTTCTGGGGATTAGAATGTTCCCTAAAGCCTATCCTCTATTTCCCTCCTCCACCTCTCTCTCTCTATAGTCAAGCAGGGGCCACTTTGTCACAAGCTAGTCACAGACACACACACACATCAAAAGATAATAGAAATTCATTGTCTCTATTGGATTCCTGGGACATAACTACTGATGCACAAGTTTTCTTTCATTAGGTGCCATGCGCAACTGGAGGAAAAGCAGGGCATAAATATTTGCTTTGTTTATTACTAAACCAAGTACTATGCATACACTAAACCGAAATACACATTCTTTATTCCCAAACAGTGTACACACAAGCTGAAAAACAGTATTATGTTGAACTGCCAAAAGGTCATCAGGTGGAGGAGGTCAAAGGGAGATTTGTATTTTGTATTCATTAAGGATCCCCATTAGCTGCTTCCAGGGTAGCAGCTACTCTTCCTGGGGTCCAGCAAAATTAAGGCAGTTATATACAATTTCAAATATTACATGACATTTAATAACACTTTTCACAACACATTAAGATTGTTGTAGTGTAGTTCATACTACCTGAGGAACTGTCATGCATCATGCTCCCTATACCTCGTGGAATATTACAGGATAGGCCAATGACTGTACAGCAGATGTTCTAGGGTTCAAGGACACGGGTTCTTTAGGGACTACTGGGGCTGTAGGGAAAGAGGGGTCATCTGAGCTGTAACCTTGATTGACCAGCAAGTGATATATAAGATTGTTTAAAAAAAAAAACTAAAGCATTACATGGTTAGGGGGACATTCACGGAGTTAGTGCATGTGACAAGACCCCTACAGATATAATTACTATGCATTCACAATGCACATGGCAAATGGTCTGCAATCAACATGCCTTGCTGCTGATGACAAATGTGTTATACTTGTGTGTCACAAATTTACCAGGGGTTCTGCCTGAAGAACTGCTCACTGGTGAGGAAAGGAAGGGAGGGGGTGGGAAAAGAAATTCAGCTTGGCAAACAACTGCGATATCAGCACGTAATCCATCATGATGCTGTGCATTCCACACAGAGACATGTACAGTAGAGGTCTTCATGGGTCCACCCGAACCTGATTACCCAGGGTCGACCTGAGACCCGACCAGGTCCGAAATTCTGTAGTTGCCCATCGGATCCGGGTTGGAACAGATTTGATTGTCACGGTTCTTGGGTATGTGTAATTAGAACTGATTTGCCGGTAAGGACCTGTACAGACCTGAACCTGACTGCTGCAGTAGAAAGATAACTAATTTATGCTGCAAGCTTCTTTTCACAAACGTTGGCCTGCTGCCAAGTCTGTTCCTTTTTCTCTCGATGCGGGCATTAACAGTTTTAATTAATAGCATATCTAAAAAATGATACATCTTCAGCTGCTTCCCTGACTCTGATTGGATCACACCGGGTCTATACGGTGCCGGGTCTGGTTGTTCTCGGGTTCGTTCAAACCGGGTCTCCATATTTCAAGGGAAATGTGAAAAAATATTTTTTAAATCTACTTCATATTCATTATCTCGAGCACCACCCCAACATCAACAAATGTGAAAATGACACATTTATGTTTAGTACAAAAGATGGCAGAAGATGTGTTTCCAATGACATCGGTGTGCATCGTGATTTTAACCAATTTTGACTAGTTATTGCCAATTCATTGGTTGATGACATTGGAAACACTTCTCTCCCATCTTTTACTATAAAACGTGCCATTTTCACATGTGGTGCTGGAGAGGAAGCTGATTTTTCATTTTTTTTTTTTTACATTTCCCTTTAAAACAATTTATTCAGGTAGGGTCCAGGGAGGAAATCCCTGATCCTTTTTGGAACAGGTCCAACTTCTTTCACCAGAGAAGACTGATGTACACCCACTGGATCAACGCTTCCATCTGTGATTTGATGAGCATAACAGCCACCGTTCTGTCCTGCATGGTTCTGTAGAATGTCTGAATCACATTCAGTAGGCAGGTTTCCACAAAAGCAATGGCTCTCCCCAAAAAAATATATCATTGCCACATGTAATGGAAATGGCAGATAAACATTTTCTAAAGATCATTCGTTCGACGTGGTAGATTTATTTTGTCAAACTTAATTGCGAAAAATTGTAACGATTTGACAAATGATTGCTGACAACCGTAAAGTTAAGGTATGCAGGCCACGTGATATCTAAGATTCACTCCATTTAATTCTAAATACCTACTGCTTTGAAAAATAATAAAATTGTTTCTTTGCAGCACAAGGATTTGCCTGACTTTCAAGAATGCTTCACCTTGCTTTTCTGGTTGGCTGGCAACTTTCACCAGCCAATTGTTTCAGAGCTACAGGAGTACATGTTCCACCATGGCACGGACTAGCCTAGGTAGCCAATTTATTAGAATGGCAAGTCTTAGTTATTGCATTCTATCCATCCGGGCTTTTGCGGTCTACATGTAGCGGGGAGGGGGTCACCAATTTAATGTGTTGAGTAACGGTAACACTCCAACCACATTTAGTTTTAGCAAAAAATGTAACGAAACATAGCTACTTATTGCATCTCAGGGAAGGTTGTCAGATGAATTTCCTGGGTAACCGTGGTTACCTAGACACTCAAAGTAACACTGTAGCCTACAGCCAGTCTTGAAATAAGTCAAGATGTTATACAAAATGAGAAACTCAAACTAGAAACTGACTAATCTATCATGGAGTATCTGACTAAACTGCATACATTTGCCTTAATTCTGTTAATTTGCGAGTGAAAGCATATCTACGGGAGTCGAACCTAATTGTCATCTTAAGAGGCAGTCGTTTGAACCTGGTGAGAAAGTGCAAGCTGGCCAAGTAGATGAGAACAATTTCATCAAACAGCATTTCTATTTCTGAAAAGACTGCGGTTACCATGTCCATGATGTTCTCAGATTATTAATGTGCCAGAAGGATGAAATATTTAATTGACTATTAATCAATGTTTTAATTATCCCAAGCGAAGCAATTATTTTACTGCAAGGAGACTGAGGATGCAGCAAGAAAAACAAAATGGCTGAAATGTGTTCTGATAAAAATATCCAGGCAGAATCTGTGGGATTCCAGACAGTTTGACAAAAATCAAGTCTTAGTCAAGACAGAAATGGACCTTGTACTGTACACTGAACTTTATTGTCAAAAGGAAAATATAGAACTTCAATAAATACTGTGGTAACAATCATACAGACGCACAAATGGACTTAAATTTAAAAATGAGGTTGATGTTCTACAGCTAACACTGACCGTTAATTTAAACCATTTTCATACAGAGGCTACACCCGCTGGCTCAAAGCAGTTCAGACTTCTCCAGTTGTGAGAAATTGGAAAACACCAAAGTACTATGATGACAGAACAGAAAATAAAATTGCAGCTGTTAGATTTAGAACTACTTCACCAGCAGCTGCTTGGAGAGGGCGGAGGTATCTATAGCTACAGCGTCTGCAGGCTAGTTCTACTTAGCTACTTGACTTAGCCTACTGACCCAGTGAACTAGTCAAAGCCTAGGACCAAACAATGATACTAGCTATGAGATATGCGTTTGAATGAAAGTAGTTTATGGATTTTGGTGCACTTGCACCAGAGATCGACTGAGTAGTGTGTAGCCTGCACTAGAGCACCACACAAAGCAAACAGCACTGTACAGTCCTCCAACCAGCTAACATTGAAAACTAGACACTGGTCATCAGAATCTGTGCATTGCATAGCTGAGGACATCCTTAAAAAGAATACGTGCAATAATGGATTTGAGCTCAGTGACCTTCTCAGCACTGGCATCGTTAACCCCATCCTGCATGTAAAACTTGGCGTGGGTGTTCACCCCTACAGTTACGGAGTGACTGGCTTCGGGGCTAGACACCACCGCTGAAATCTACCCAGTGACAGAGGAGCCAGGGTGTAGGATACGTCCTCAAAGAGATTTAGCACATCCTTTCAAATCATTGGCCATGATCGTTATGCAGCCAGTCACAACAGTAGTCGGCAACTGTTGCTCTGAGCGATATCGCCACTGTCAAGCTTTTCTTTGGTTGTAAACTTAAAAAGACAGCAAAACAAGGGGGAAGCAGGCAATGCTGATCGAAAACAGCGCTAGAACAATATGCAATGTACTAAAACACATTAAAAAGGCTTTCAGCTCTGTCGTAACAGTGTGCAACAGTTTATACACAAACATCCCATTTCCATTTGACAAACTCAAGGCAGTAACAAAACAAAACTCAAACAGGCAGTCCTTTGAACTTCTGGCTGTAAGTGCGAGACCTGGGGGCCAGCGCAAGAGCTCCATTTCTCTTCGTAAACCATTTTACTGAGCAGAACACAGTAGCGGTCTCTCGCATCTGAACAAGGATCTTCTCACTCAGTGGTGAATCCACAGTACACTTTTCTCTTTGAAAACAAAAGTCAAAACCTGAAACCAGATTAGCGCATTTTACTGTCCAGGTCCCGGACCAAAAAAAGTGCACGTCATTTCCGCGGGTGAAGAAATGTTGACAAGAAGTCCACACCTCTTTGTGGATTAGTTTATTGACCTTTAAAAATAAATAAACTGAAGACCTTTAAGTTCAGTGGCCTCAGTCTCTCCGGTGCACTTCTCCTATGACAGAGTAGGGCAGCTAGATGTAGGTTGGTACAGTTTTTTTGAGGGGGTTGATGATTTAATGTGCGGCGATAACCTGCCTTCCCACTGCTTTGCATGCATGTCTAGAAGGAGGAGAGGGGCTCTATGCACAGTCCTCACCACCCACCTGCTCCTCCCAGTCCATAACAGTCAGTCACCCTAGTCTAGAGCAATCACATGACTGTACAGCTCTTGGCCTTGTCTTTGCGAAGGTCTGATGTGACAGCGGTTAGTTCGGGCCTACTGGGCATGTGCGAGATCCTCTTGGTGCTCCTGGAGGACTTGTTGCGTTTGACGTTTTTGTTGCCCTTGTTGACGCAGGCCAGCGTGGCCACGTGGAAGAGGTCCCTGACGCTGTTCTCAGACTGCAGAGACGAACACTCGATGTACGGAGCACTGATCTGCTTGGCCATGTTAGAGCCCTGAGACAGAATCAGGGGGAGAGATTAACAAAGAGTCTGGAACTCAAGCATATTTCAGTATTGAAAATCTGCGCATTTTAGCAGACTTAACATTTCTTTTTTAAAGCTGTAAACAGATGCCACATTTATTCACTAATAGTGCCAAGTGAAAGCCATACAGTACAAGTCCAATAAAAACTATGAACTGCATCTTAGTGAGTGTCAAAGTACGAGAAAAATGCATGTAGCGCCTACCTGATCATATGACACGGGTGTCTGTCTGTGATTGGATAGTTCCACCAGTGTGGTGAGGTCTGTGCGGAGATCTGACTTGCATCCCACCAGCAGGATCTTGGTGTTGGGACAGAACTCCTGGATCTCTCCTCTCCACTATACGGAGGAAAGAGAACGGGAGATATCAGCAACACTTATAGTACAAAAAAAAAAGTTGTGCTTTTACAGGATTGGTTTATATTCAGCGCCAGACAACCCAAAATGAGTTTTAGGTGGATAACGTGACTTTTTGTTATGCGCACAGATCAAGTTAAGATTTGGGCTTCTGTGAGTAAAACATGTGCATAAAGGGCTGTATTGATGCACTGGAGCATCTCAACAAGTCAACCACCCACACACCCTCTCGTTGTCTTTCTATCATGCGATCATCGTTGGGGAAAAAAGTTGCTGACAGCGCTAGCTTTGTGTCCCGCAACTTAAGTAATGGAAAACACCCTCTTCCACTTTTCCAGGCTTACTCAGAGCCTTGAACATCATGTTTCCCCTCAGAGTTGTTCAACACACAGGACCACACGCCTCTCAGCTGGTGCAATACCGAGCGTTGGTGACGTTACAGGTCAAAGGGCACCGAGACCCACAATAGCCGTGTCTGGGATCTGGGCGACCATGTGTGAACAAGGCCGGTTGGACTACTGCTGAGCCTCACGTGAGTTTGTTTTCACATTCCTCTCAAATGGTACAACCCTAGTTCTAGTCCCCTCATTGGTACAGCCCGGTAAAGTAATTTGGAGCGCTGGGGTTTCTGAAAAGCCACTTTACCCAGTAACAAAGAAGACTTTTGGAGAGGGTCAAGGGGGCTGATTGGAAATTCTAGTGGGACAAGCCACTTCCTACTATAATTCAGGGGCAAAGCAGAGGTAGTTTACAACATACAGGACATACAAGCACTGAAACACACCTTCTTCAGTACACTGTCCAGGGTCTCTGGTCTGCTGATGTCAAAGCAGATGAGGACTGCATCAGAGTCCGGGTAGGAGAGAGGTCGCACGTTGTCGTAGTATGGTGAACCTGCAAAGACAAGCATAAGAGCAAGGTCAAAATATGCAAACAAGGTCAAATTAATACACCATCACATCTCCTCAGCTCTGTGCGGTAACTGTGCTAAAACTAACATTTCATCAGTTACAGACATAGATTTTATACAGTGCATGTGTTAGAATGACCCAGGGATAGCAAACTTACTCCCTGACACCATGTCACTGTGCGAGTCAACACCTAGAGACATCCATAGTAACAGCTTGGTGTAATCATTTAATATGCTCGTAGAGCTCTCCCACGCGCGCTCTTTGCTCGGCGCTCTGGCGTCCATTCATACCCAGCCCAGAGCCCTCAGTCAGAATTAGGACATGAGACCTCTTCCAAGTGGAGCAGATAAGGGAGGAGGGTTTCACTGATGAGGTTAGCTATTCAAAGCTTCATCTAAGAAACAAAATTATACACTCCCGTCCCTGGTCACTGCTGTACAGTACATGAGATCCCACCAGTTATCACCCCCCAGAGTGTCTCAATGTAAAAAGGGAGACTGGGCAATGGATTAGGAGCAGGCTAGATTGGAACATAAATATCATTATTTTGCATTTCTTTGAAGCATCTTTCCACATGCATTTTAATTTCCTCAATTTTACTGCACACTAATATAATAACACCCGGAGGAGTCACCAACAAAGTCAGGTAAAAACAAGACAAATTGTTTTACTTATTATCCAGTAGAGGTGGTATTCCACATGTAAAAAGCAAGACATCTGAGATTCCACAAACTGAATTTGGAATAGGACAGCGTATAGTGACTACTTCTTTAAAGCCCAACAATACGTGTACAGTCTGATGACTAGCAGTGGAACATTGAGCTTACAGATGTGGAATGCTATGCCAAGAATACTAGGAATATTTGTTTCGTGAGATTACAAGCACGTCTGGGAGATCCTTTGAGAGCGCCAAACAGAAGAGTTGCGTGTGCCCCCCAGCATACAATCACCCCCCTAACTGGTCTGTTAGGGGGACCACCCTGGTTGGTTTGTCTGACCTGATAACTCAGCGATGACACGTGGCCCTTCCCTGGACTTTACCCTTCTGAACAATGGGACTGCTCATTGATCAGCTAAAGAATGAAGATAGGAGTGTTTAACGGCATTGAATAGATTCAGCAAACGTATACAATGCTCATGGAGACGGCTTGTTAAATGTACTATAAAAGAAACAAACAGTAGTCACTGAGGATAAATAGGAATGTTAACTGACTTGCCTCGTTAAATACATTTACATTTACATTTAAGTCATTTAGCAGACGCTCTTATCCAGAGCGACTTGGACACTGATAATACAGGCGCACAGGAAAAAGGTGAGGATCGATGGCACTGCTGACGGACAGCTCATTAGCCCCATTTCAGTGCAGCCCTGAGGCTTGTTCAGTCCCCTGATTCCGACAGCCACGTACCCATCTCCTCCTTAGCCATCCCTGTATGATGGAGGACATGTTTCTACATAGAAGGGTCTCCGGGGACCTCTAAAAACACTGAGATGACTATCCCCGACTGGTGACCTCCCTGACCAAGGACAGCCAGCTCTAGGAAGAGTCTTGGTGGCTCCAAACCATTTAAGAATGATGAGGCCACTATGTTCTTGGGGACCGTCAATGCTGCAGACACACCCCCCCAGATCTATGACTCGACACAATCCTGTCTCAGAGCTCTACAGGCAACTCCTGTGACCTCATGGCTTGGTTTTTGCTCTGACATATTATGTCCCACAGTTGACAGTGTATAGATGTGTGCCTTTTCAAATCATGTCCAATCAAATTGTATTTACCACAGGTGGACTCCAATCAAGTTGAAACAATATCTCAAGGATGATCAATGGAAAGAGGATGCACCTGAGCTCAATTTCAAGTCTTATTGCAAAGGGTCTGAATAGTTATTTATATAAAAGGTATGTGTAACACTTTCAGAAACATTTCTAAAAACTAGTTTTCGTTTTGTCATTATGGGGTAGTGTGTAGATTGCTGAGGATTTTTTATTTAATACAATACAGCGTTATTCTAAAATGTAACAAAATGTGGGAAAAGTTGAGGGGTCTGAATAGTTTCCCCAAAGGCATTGTACTTCAGATATAGAAAGGTGAGAATGTTTTGCTCACAATATAGGCAGAGTTTTGAAAACGAGCTTAATAAATAAAATAAAGCGTTGCAAACAATGAGGTGTTTGTGAATAGATCCAGCCTCTTGTGATGCATGCAGCTCAAACTCACTCAACCCAGATGCAAGAGCTCTGCCAATGCTACCATATTAGAGGGCAGCCCAGCCATATCGGTAAAGGGCTGAACTACAAAATCATGAAATCCTTAAAAAGCCAGGTGGCCTTATAAACATGCTGTCCTTTGTCTCATTAGACTAAAGACATCAAGAAGCTGCAAACAAGCGACAACAATGACCAAATGCTGTGTGTGCTTGATTACTACATCCTACCTAAACACCAGAACAGCCCCTCACCTGCCCCCCGGGCACTCCTTCGACCTGCTCCTCCAAGAGGTGAATGAACAACTGCCTGTTCAGGGGCAGAAAGACAGATTTGTGCCTTGTCAGCTCGGGGGTTTGAACTTGCAACCTCCCAGTCACTAGTCCAACGCTCTAACCACTAGGCTACCCTGCTGCCCCAACATGGACATCCAGTTTGAAATAAGCCTCTAATCAAACACCACTGCATAAAGAAAATAAAGATGGACCCAGTCAGCAATAGAGGGTGGGCGGTGCCCCGCTTTCTTCCTGTACCTGATTGCGAGTCAGTGTCTCTTTACAAACTATCCCATTCATTACACTGGGTGATAACGGTGGGTTCAATAACAAACAGGACCTCATTTCGTATGCACAGATAGTAACAGTGTAGTGGTGAGCCTGAGGCTAAGAGGTGAGACAACTGACAGCTGAGAAACCTACACTTGCTGTGTGCCAGGTACCTGCAACCATCTGCTCTAATGGCTAGAACAGAGATCCAGTATCATACAATATATAGTGACGCTTCCCCCAAAAAACTGCTTTAACATTAGCACAAGACACTAAAACATCAGGCTTCTCGTAGTGCTGGACAGAAATATCCCTCATGAACAGCTTCTGCTATAAGATTACATTTGCAAAATAATATTGCCCAGTGTAGCTAAGGCAGGCCCCAACATCACCCATATCAGGCCTGGTGTGGTGAGCTGAGCTTTTCCTGAAGCTGTGGTGTAGTCACGGAGTAATGTCCTGGACAGACACATGGGAAGCTACAATCAGCTGGTGGACATAGGAGGGGAGGTGCCCAGAGCTCTCGTATCCCCCCAGCTGGAGAAGCAGCCCACAGCTCTTCCTCCCCCTACAGCAGCCAGCCGTGGGAGTTGAGCAGCCCAATCCCCCAACCAGTCCAGGCTGATTCAGAGGCTGTAGATAGGAAATTATTACCACCTGGGTTAAAGGCGTCCGCATGCTTCCCAGCCGAAACACTTCAGAAGACGGAATGTATACTGTATGACATTGTTACGTTTTCGTTCGTTTTGGACTTCGGTAAGGTTTTATTTTCGACTCGAGGCAAACAGACATAGGTAGTCTACGCCCGTTCGTCGGTTATTGGGCAACAGTAGGGATTCTTCAATTAAAGTCTTGTCATTCAATGATATGAATTGTTTTCATGAACATTTTCTTACAAATACTTCAAGTCCTTCGCTTGATGTAAAATTGCGCTATTTAGATCTAGTCTTCAAAAACTAGAAAATGAATGACAGATTTATTGTGCCATGTTAATTCTGACTATTTCAAGGAAGCGTATACTGGCTATGGCGAGTCAAAATGGACAAATAGTACTATTGCCGCTTTGTCGTTTTTTAAACGAAAGTTTTTTTTTTTTTTTTAAGAGAGCATGCGAGCACATTCGTTCAGTTCGCCTAGATGAGTGCGGCTGAGTGCAGCCGAACTGAAGCATACTGACGCCTTAGGGTTGTCCACATGCTTCCCATCCGAAACAGTTATATAATGGTCTTTGACAAGGGCTTTCGGCTGTTCATGCACCCATTTTTTCTTGAGGCAAGCCTAAATTCGGAAGCCAAATTCTACGCCCCCTACAGTGAGTTAGTCATCAACGAGTCTACTCGTTGTCATGCAAATTATTTCACTTGAGAAATAACGGACCAAACATCTTAGTTAATGTAAAATTGAAGACGGAGACCTCCTCGGTAACTCAATAAACCTGTAATAAATGTACGTTTTTATATTAATTTACACTTTAAATTAAATAGCTACGGTGTATCAAGACGAACAGACAGTAAGTACTAAGCCGCTTCTCTTGTTTTTATTTTAAGAGTATGCGAGGCACATACGTTCACTTCGCCTAGCCGAGTTCTGTTAGGAGCAAAATGAACCTACTATGCGAACGCCTTTAGGGCTAGATCTCCCGGGACCTCTATGTGGGGAAATGTTTTTAGCAAGAACAGGTGTAAGGAATGTGCCAGCATTTATTGAGTCAGAAACTATTCGAAATGGCAGCCGAGTGATTTTAAGTTCAGTTAGCCTGTTGCTGTCCCCAATCAGGGCTTTTTCTAAATGCTGTGATATTCAAAACTCACAATATAAATAATTAATTGTGTTTTCTTAGCTGGTACCGCAACTGAGAGCCAAATGGCTTCATCTGTTTTTACTCAGCTCTGGACCTAGATGCACCGAGAGGTGTGAACGTAAACACTGCACATTGAAGACAAATCCTCGCGCTACAGCGGTCCATCCCAACATGCTAGAGATGCGTCACTGGGTTCAATCTCTGTAGAGTCTCCACTCACTGGGGTTGTTTAATATATTAATGACCCGTCAAATTAAGATTTCAGGCAGAGCGCAGTCTAATTCCCCACAAATTCAAATGTTAAGAAATGTTGATCGAACGCTCACTGTTCCAATCCAAATTCCAGTCGGACTCCTTCCCTGGTGACACTGTCATATTTAAGAAATTCTATAGAGATTAAATAAAACATTGTAATGCAAAGTTACTCACCTGAAGTGTCCCAGAGACTGAGTTCTATTCTTTGCGTGTCGATTTCGAAACTGGCTGTGTAGTTCTCGAACACCGTTGGGACATAATTCTATAAAGAATTTACAACGCATTATTGTCGATCTCACACACACACACACACACACACAATTGTTCAACAATGTTAAAATGAAAAAAAATTCCATCACAATTTGATCCATAACGCTGCAAGCATATCATTTGAATAATGGAAGACTTGGCAGGTACTAAAGCGCACACGAAAGTTCGATATTCTTTTCCAACACTTCCCCGGGTAACTAACGCCTTACAAACCCGCACGTTTATTTGCATTTACCCAAACGACATCCAACAACATACCTCAGGAAAGCAATCTTTCGCAAAGACGTGAAGAAGAGCAGTTTTTCCACACTGACTGTCCCCAACGACCACGATTTTACGCTTCACGCTCTGGTTAGGATCCATCCCGGATTTCGGTGAAAGCTTTTGACTGGATCCTGTATCCTTCATTGACTTTTTAAAATGTATGTAGATTGCCGACTTCAAAGAGAAAAACTCCGCATAGAAATCAGATCCTCCATAACAATTGCTCCTGTGCTGTGATATTGTTTAGCCTTTAATTCACACGCGTCCTCGTTGCACTGAAAAACTACTGTGGCTAATGCCCAGCGATGCGTACGAGGGTGTATATATGGGCCGCCGGTGAACCAATCGCTTTCCCTGGTAATTTTGTGAAGCAGTAGTCCGCCCCTTTCTCCCTCGTGGAGGCAATCAACATTACCACGAGGACAGCGCCCTCTATTTCTTGGTATTTCAGGATCTCAGAGGAGCAGAACATAGAGACATGTTCAGAGATTAAAAGAAGCCAGCAAGTTTATTTCACCTGATAGTAAAACAAAAATAAGTCATTATCACTGTGGCTGAATAAGTGGGACAAGTCGGGATGAAGGTATTAATAAAGTTAATGAACTAAACGGTCCATTATGTAATTCAGCAGAAATACCTGGAAGGCTGGAACAAGGTGTTTGTTCAACATGTGGTGAACTAATGCTCACATAACTCGTGTTTAGAACATGTGGCTGCCCCCAGGGCGAAACAGCCATATGTATGAAGAGACTCTTCACTTCTGGTTGGTCTGCGTCTGCCTCTGGTAACAACAGGCTAAACCTGTGTTTTCCCGCCCCTCCCTTGGGTTCGGGCAAGGGAAAGCAGTGAGATTAATTCAATTCACTTTGAGATGAAGGACACTGGAGTGGTTCAAGATTAAGAGGGAGGGAAATTACATTTGTTTTGGGTTAAGTAGGCCCATTAGGGATGAGATGGGTGATGAATGTAATTCGTGAATGGAATATACTTTGAATGCAGTGTATGAATGAATGAAAGGACACATTAATAAATAACATGAGAAAAATATGCAGGGACCTTTATTTCACAGGTTGTCCCATCTAGCTATCTTAAAATGAATGTACTAACTGTAAGTCACACTGGATAAGAGTGTCTGCTAAATGACTAACATGTAAATGTAAAATGTAAACAACCACAACAGGTCTACTCTTATAAAAGTCTACTCTTTTAAAGGTCTACTCTTTTAAAGGACATTTCCTGGGACTGTGTTCTTGTGCAGAAGAGGAGATTAATATGAATGATGACAGAGCCCATAGGCAACATCTGCTGTCTCTCACCTATCTCACCATCAGTCAGTGTGTTCTTCTGTAGCACGATGGAGGAAACGACGTCTCTCACACACACACACACAGACACTTTCTCTCTGAGCAGCACTTATTGTGAGATATGATGAGTTCCTTTGACTTTGCCCTGCAGCTGTTCGTCATAGTAAACACACAACGAGGCTCTAAATAAGGGAGAGGATTCTGCTTTGGGTTTAAGGAAAGCACTTCATTCTGCAGCATTGCCCTGGGGCCCCAACATTTAGCCCCTCCCCCTCCCTCCCCTCCTCTTCATTCAAATTAGCCACTAATGGTGTCGACTACTGCTAATGATGTTCACCATGCGGTCTCACAGAACATGCGGTCTGTCATTTCCTGAATAAGCTAATCATTGTAAATGGGGGATATAAATATGAAGAAATATTAGTGTGTGTGATTAGATGCTGAGAGCTGGGAATATTCACCACCACCACCACCGTGGTTAGAGCGTTGGGCCAGTTACCGAAAGGTTGCTGGATCGAATCCCTGTGCTGACAAGGTTACAAAATCTGTCATTCTGCCCCTGAGCAAGGCAGTTAACCCACTGTTCCCTGGGCACCTAAGACGTGGATGTCGATTGCAGCCCCCCTCACCTCTCTGATTCAGAGGGGTTGGGATAAATGCAGAAGACATATTTCAGTTGAATGCATTCAGTTGTACAACTGACTAGGTATCCCCCTTTCCAAAATCACTGATGAACATAAACTGACCAAACTACTGTGCAAAAACAAAACAGTGAGAAAAGGAGAATTATGATACAGTTTACTGCAATGCCCCTCATAGTTTGATGCTATTGATTTCCATCGGTGGGAAGCAGTGCAAGTCAATCTGAATTATAAACTGGGTGGTTCGAGCCCTGAATGCTGATTGGCTGACAGCCGTGGTATATCAGACCATATAGCACATGTATGAAAAAACATGTATTTTTACTGCTCTAATTACATTGGTAACCAGTTTGTAATAGCAATAAGCACCTCATGGGTTTGTGGTATATGGCCAATATACCACGGCTAAGGGCTGTGTGCAGGCATTCCGCGTTGTGTCGTGCATTTGAACAACTCTTAGCCTGTGGTATATTGGTCAAGAAATGTAGCTGATATGGCTGACTTGCTTAAACAAATGTGGTTTATAATGAGAATTAAGATGTACAAACTATAGCATAAGGGGACGACAAGAGGATAAGAGGCGATCCGCAATTGTGATTAAGACATTAATGAGTGAGCGAGGACGGACGTGTCACGGATCCCACTGGAACTTTCATTGCGCACACCTGGCCCCTATTCCAACTGATTCTATTTGTATATATGTGCCCACTGTTCCATTTGTCTTGGTCGATTATTGTTACAATGTCCGTTGGTGCGTGTGAGTACCTGTGCTGTGTGTTTTTTTTGGCTTTCGTGCCTTTGTGGATTGCGCAGATGATTAATCATGATAATGTCATTGATCTTCAGGTCGTAGCTCTAGAAAGAGGCCCGAGTTCCAGACTTACAATTCCGGGTTGGATGTCCGTTCAAAACGTATTTCCCCAATCAGAGCAATTTTTTTTCCGGAATTCCCAATTGTCTTGAACTCAAGTCAAGTTTTTGCTGGAGTCTCTGACAATTTTATGGGCTTTCCTCTGACACCACCTATTATATAGGTCCTGGATGGCAGGAAGCTTGGCCCCAGTGATGTACTGGGCCGTACGCACTACCCTCTGTAGTGCTGATGCCGAGCAGTTACCATACCAGGCGGTGATGCAACTGGTCAGGATGCTCTCGATGGTGCAACTGTAGAACGTTTTGAGGATCTTGGGACCCATGCCAAATCTTTTCAGTACATCACTGGGGCCAAGCTTCCTGCCATCCAGGACCTATATAATAGGTGGTGTCAGAGGAAAGCCCATAAAATTGTCAGAGACTCCAGTCCTCCAAGTCATAGACTGTTTTCTCTGCTACCACATGGCAAGCGGTACCGGAGCGCCAAGTCTAGGACCAAAAGGCTCCTTAACAGCTTCTACCCCCAAGCCATAGGACTGCTGAGCAGTTACTCAAATGGCCACCGGACTATTACATTGACCCCCCCAGTTCCGAGTTAACAGCATGGCCAATGTTGAATGTTTATCATTTTAAACTTGGAAAAGAGACACTTAATCCCAGATTTGGGACCACACAGCCACTCCACTGAATAGCAGGCTAGTGATTGCTCCGCAATTCTTGCAGTTAGCCACTGTCATTGATTCCTTCCAAACCACTCATTGTTGATTTTGAGATTTCCAACTTGTGTCATGTTTATGGCCGATGAGCACCGATATGTTTCATCTATAATTTCTCTTGATTATTTCTCTTCATATGACAAGGATTAAGAAGAATTTGCCAGTAGATTGTCGACTTGATTGATGATGATGACTGCTAGCTAAGATTTTGAAAGTATGATGTCGACATGTTGACAGTCCAATCAAAGCTACTGTAGCTACAACGGGATTTAACGTCATTTTATCTGTGGCCAATGACCTTGAGACTTCTTGGATGGGCACCTATATTGCAACATCTATGGCAGCTCCCAAGGGGCTTGGGTTTTCGAGGTCTAACCTTAGACTTGGCGGTGACATACTGTCCCCACGAGTGACAGAACACAGCTAATCATGGCGAGAACACATACGCTCCGTTTTTTCCGCTGGGTGTCTCACCACCACAGAAAGCACTGAGCTAAGCTGAAACACCTGCATTATGGAGCTGTCCCACCACCACAGAAAGCACTGAGCTAAGCTGAAACACCTGCATTATGGAGCTGTCCCACCACCACAGAAAGCACTGAGCTAAGCTGAAACACCTGCATTATGGAGCTGTCCCATCACCACAGAAAGCACTGAGCTAAGCTGAAACACCTGCATTATGGAGCTGTCCCATCACCACAGAAAGCACTGAGCTAAGCTGAAACACCTGCATTATGGAGCTGTCCCACCACCACAGAAAGCACTGAGCTAAGCTGAAACACCTGCATTATGGAGCTGTCCCACCACCACAGAAAGCACTGAGCTAAGCTGAAACACCTGCATTATGGAGCTGTCCCATCACCACAGAAAGCACTGAGCTAAGCTGAAACACCTGCATTATGGAGCTGTCCCACCACCACAGAAAGCACTGAGCTAAGCTGAAACACCTGCATTATGGAGCTGTCCCACCACCACAGAACGCACTGAGCTAGGCTGAAACACCTGCATTATGGAGCTGTCCCACCACCACAGAAAGCACTGAGCTAAGCTGAAACACCTGCATTATGGAGCTGTCCCACCACCACAGAAAGCACTGAGCTAAGCTGAAACACCTGCATTATGGAGCTGTCCCACCACCACAGAAAGCACTGAGCTAAGCTGAAACATCTGCATTTTGGAGGTGTCCCATCACCACAGAAAGCACTGAGCTAAGCTGAAACACCTGCATTTTGGAGCTGTCCCACCACCACAGAAAGCACTGAGCTAGGCTGAAACATCTGCATTTTGGAGCTGTCCCACAACCACAGAAAGCACTGAGCTAGGTTGAAACACCTGCATTATGGAGCTGTCCCATCACCACAGAAAGCACTGAGCTAAGCTGAAACATCTGCATTTTGGAGGTGTCCCATCACCACAGAAAGCACTGAGCTAAGCTGAAACACCTGCATTATGGAGCTGTCCCACCACCACAGAAAGCACTGAGCTAAGCTGAAACATCTGCATTTTGGAGGTGTCCCATCACCACAGAAAGCACTGAGCTAAGCTGAAACACCTGCATTTTGGAGCTGTCCCACCACCACAGAAAGCACTGAGCTAGGCTGAAACATCTGCATTTTGGAGCTGTCCCACCACCACAGAAAGCACTGAGCTAGGCTGAAACACCTGCATTTTGGAGCTGTCCCACCACCACAGAAAGCACTGAGCTAGGTTGAAACACCTGCATTATGGAGCTGTCCCACCACCACAGAAAGCACTGAGCTAGGTTGAAACACCTGCATTTTGGAGCTGTCCCACCACCACAGAAAGCACTGAGCTAGGCTGAAACACCTGCATTTTGGAGCTGTCCCACCACCACAGAAAGCACTGAGCTAGGCTGAAACATCGGCATTTTGGAGCTGTCCCACCACCACAGAAAGCACTGAGCTAAGCTGAAACACCTGTATTTGGAGCTGCCTTACTCAAGAAAGTAAAGAAGAGACCATGTTTTTATGCAGCTGTATTAACTCAATGATTATAAAAAAATGTTTTACATTGTTTGCAAACTGATATGTGACATGTATTAATGCCAAAACAACATGCAAAACAGGCAAACCTGTTATTTTGTTAACAAAAAAATGTGGAAACAGGTGGGGCTCTGTCCCATCTGCCCTGAATGATGGGTCGCCACTGCAGATAACACTTCACAACAGTTCACAGTTATATGTATTGGGTCCTGGCAATGTGCAATGGCATCCACCTGCTAGAAACAGGTATTACATGGACAAGGTGTGACAGACAGATGCTGTCATCATCGGTTCCCCTTTGTCTCAGTGTTGAGGAGAAGAATACTGCTTTTTCATTTCCCCAACCTTCTCAAGTGTTATTATATTAAATTGGCTTTATGTTTTTGCTCACAGACTGAGGAAGGTTGAGTTGAGAAGGTTGCACTTCTTCAAAGCTCTCTTTAAGCTACTGTCAAACATTAAATTAACCACCTCAGGGAAAATAAACCCTATATTACCATAAACCAGATCAATAGTTGTGTTGTTAAACCACATTAACTTGGTAGCCTGTTATTTTCACACCTCATATGCTTTCTCAATTACACTCCATGTGTTGGAGCTAGCTTAAATGGCTGCAGCCGCAGGGTCTACTCCTGTCTGGCTGCTAGTCAGCTTTCACAGAGACCCACTGGTGGGCTACAGACTAGCCTAGGGTCCTGGTGGGGCTGTCATAGCCATGGATCAAGTGACCGCAGATTAGAATCTGGGTGTCTGCAGGCACTGTGTGAGTGTGCAAACACACACAGAGGGAGAGGGGGAGAGAGAGAGAGAGAGAGAGAGAGAGAGCAATAAAGAGAAATAGAGACTCCTCTGAGATGGTGTGGGGGAGGAAGGAGTGGTAAGAAGAGGGAGAAGGAGAGGATACAGACAAACAAAGCCAACAAGGGAAAAGGGAAGAAGATATGAAGTGGGGCAGGAGGACAGCAGCATATGATGAGTGTAAATAAAACTGTGTGTGTTTGTGCTGTGTCGGTATGAGTGTGTGTGTACGTATACACTGTGTGTGTATGTGTGTTTGTGCTGTGTCGGTATGAGTGTGTGTGTACGTATACACTGTGTGTGAATGTGTGTGGGTTTAGTGTCAGTGTAGTGTGTGAGGGAGTGTGTATTTGATTGGTCACCCAGGCTGTGAAGTCCAGTAGGCCTGTCCTGTCAGATGCATGTTAGCAATGCACGTACGAACAAAGACACACACAAAGACAAAACACACACACACAAACACAGACACACACACACACAATATGGGTTTCTTTGTTTAACAGTAGTCTGTCATCCTGGGGTGGATCTATTTGGTGAGGTAATTCCTCCTTATGTGTCGGCCGCTCTGACTCACTCTTTCTGGAATGTGTGGCCATTAGGTCTAACAGGCCAGCAGGGTAGGAAACTCCTATATAGAATTGCCCAATATCTACAATGACGCTGTGATTTTACTTATTAGGGTGTGTTTGCTTGAGTTCTTTGAATTACTAACAGCATGACATGATCATTGGCGGAACCTGATGTACATTTGAACTGCATGCACAGGACTGCATAACAGGCTTTTGAAAAACCAAGTAAAATAGGCATGTTGTGTACAGACCGAGCATATGCAGTGAAATGCTTACTTACAAGTCCTTAACCAACAGTGCAGTTCAAGAAGAGTTAAGAAAATATTTACCAAATAAACAAAATGTAAAAATGAAAACGAACACAATAAAGTAACAATAGCGAGGCTATATCCAGGGGGTACTGGTACCGTGTCAGTGTGGAGGCTATATCCAGGGGGTACTGGTACCGTGTCAGTGTGGAGGCTATATACAGGGGTACTGGTACCGTGTCAGTGAGGAGGCTATATACAGGGGGTACTGGTACCGTGTCAGTGTGGAGGCTATTTACAGGGGGTACTGGTACCGTGTCAGTGTGGAGGCTATATACAGGGGGTACTGGTACCGTGTCAGTGTGGAGGCTATATACAGGGGTACTGGTACCGTGTCAGTGTGGAGGCTATATACAGGGGGTACTGGTACCGTGTCAGTGTGGAGGCTGTATACAGGGGTATTGGTACCGTGTCAGTGTGGAGGCTATATACAGGGGTACTAGTACCGTGTCAGTGTGGAGGCTATATGCAGGGGGTACTGGTACCGTGTCAGTGTGGAGGCTATTTACAGGGGGTACTGGTACCGTGTCAGTGTGGAGGCTATATACAGGGGGTACTGGTACCGTGTCAGTGTGGAGGCTATATTTATTATTTTTTATTTTTTTTTCACCTTTATTTAACCAGGTAGGCTAGTTGAGAACAAGTTCTCATTTGCAACTGCGACCTGGCCAAGATAAAGCATAGCAGTGTGAACAGACAACACAGAGTTACACATGGAGTAAACAATTAGCAAGTCAATAACACAGTAGAAAAAATGGGCAGTCTATATACAATGTGTGCAAAAGGCATGAGGAGGTAGGCGAATAATACAATTTTGCAGATTAACACTGGAGTGATAAATGATCAGATGGGCATGTACAGGTAGAGATATTGGTGTGCAAAAGAGCAGAAAAGTAAATAAATAAAAACAGTATAAAAACAGTATGGGAATGAGGTAGGTGAAAAAGGGTGAGCTATTTACCTATAGACTATGTACAGCTGCAGCGATCGGTTAGCTGCTCGGATAGCTGATGTTTGAAGTTGGTGAGGGAGATAAAAGTCTCCAACTTCAGCGATTTTTGCAATTCGTTCCAGTCACAGGCAGCAGAGTACTGGAACGAAAGGCGGCCAAATGAGGTGTTGGCTTTAGGGATGATCAGTGAGATACACCTGCTGGAGCGCGTGCTACGGATGGGTGTTGCCATCGTGACCAGTGAACTGAGATAAGGCGGAGCTTTACCTAGCATGGACTTGTAGATGACCTGGAGCCAGTGGGTCTGGCGACGAATATGTAGTGAGGGCCAGCCGACTAGAGCATACAAGTCGCAGTGGTGGGTGGTATAAGGTGCTTTAGTGACAAAACGGATGGCACTGTGATAGACTGCATCCAGTTTGCTGAGTAGAGTGTTGGAAGCCATTTTGTAGATGACATCGCCGAAGTCGAGGATCGGTAGGATAGTCAGTTTTACTAGGGTAAGCTTGGCAGCGTGAGTGAAGGAGGCTTTGTTGCGGAATAGAAAGCCGACTCTGGATTTGATTTTTGATTGGAGAAGTTTGATGTGAGTCTGGAAGGAGAGTTTGCAGTCTAGCCAGACACCTAGGTACTTATAGATGTCCACATATTCAAGGTTGGAACCATCCAGGGTGGTGATGCTAGTCGGGCATGCGGGTGCAGGCAGCGATCGGTTGAAAAGCATGCATTTGGTTTTACTCGCGTTTAAGAGCAGTTGGAGGCCACGGAAGGAGTGCTGTATGGCATTGAAGCTCGTTTGGAGGTTTGATAGCACAGTGTCCAATGACGGGCCGAAAGTATATAGAATGGTGTCGTCTGCGTAGAGGTGGATCAGGGAATCGCCCGCAGCAAGAGCAACATCATTGATATATACAGAGAAAAGAGTCGGCCCGAGAATTGAACCCTGTGGCACCCCCATAGAGACTGCTAGAGGACCGGACAGCATGCCCTCTGATTTGACACACTGAACTCTGTCTGCAAAGTAATTGGTGAACCAGGCAAGGCAGTCATCCGAAAAACCGAGGCTGTTGAGTCTGCCGATAAGAATTTGGTGATTGACAGAGTCGAAAGCCTTGGCGAGGTCGATGAAGACGGCTGCACAGTACTGTCTTTTATCGATGGCGGTTATGATATCATTTAGTACCTTGAGTGTGGCTGAGGTGCACCCGTGACCGGCTCGGAAACCAGATTGCACAGCGGAGAAGGTACGGTGGGATTCGAGATGGTCAGTGACCTGTTTGTTGACTTGGCTTTCAAGACCTTAGATAGGCAGGGCAGGATGGATATAGGTCTATAGCAGTTTGGGTCCAGGGTGTCTCCCCCTTTGAAGAGGGGGATGACTGCGGCAGCTTTCCAATCCTTGGGGATCTCAGACGATATGAAAGAGAGGTTGAACAGGCTGGTAATAGGGGTTGCGACAATGGCGGCAGATAGTTTCAGAAATAGCGGGTCCAGATTGTCAAGCCCAGCTGATTTGTACGGGTCCAGGTTTTGCAGCTCTTTCAGAACATCTGCTATCTGGATTTGGGTAAAGGAGAACCTGGAGAGGCTTGGGTGAGGAACTACGGGGGGCGGAGCTGTTGGCCGAGGTTGGAGTAGCCAGGCGGAAGTCATGGCCAGCCGTTGAGAAGTGCTTATTGAAGTTTTCGATAATCATGGATTTATCGGTGGAGACCGTGTTTCCTAGCCTCAGTGCAGTGAGCAGCTGGGAGGAGGTGCTCTTGTTCTCCA
Source organism: Oncorhynchus keta (assembly GCF_023373465.1). Classification (NCBI taxonomy): domain Eukaryota; kingdom Metazoa; phylum Chordata; class Actinopteri; order Salmoniformes; family Salmonidae; genus Oncorhynchus; species Oncorhynchus keta. Next base: position 41,858,974 of record NC_068427.1, on the reverse strand, counting down.
TGGACTTCACAGTGTCCCAGAACTTTTTGGAGTTGGAGCTACAGGATGCAAACTTCTGCCTGAAGAAGCTGGCCTTAGCTTTCCTGACTGACTGCGTGTATTGGTTCCTGACTTCCTGAACAGTTGCATATCACGGGGCTATTCGATGCTATTGCAGTCCGCCACAGGATGTTTTTGTGCTGGTCGAGGGCAGTCAGGTCTGGAGTGAACCAGGGGCTGTATCTGTTCTTGGTTCTGCATTTTTTGAACGGAGCATGCTTATCCAAAATGGTGAGGAAGTTACTTTTAAAGAATGACCAGGCATCCTCAACTGACGGGATGAGGTCAATGTCCTTCCAGGATACACGGGCCAGGTCGATTAGAAAGGCCTGCTCACAGAAGTGTTTTAGGGAGCGTTTGACAGTGATGAGGGGTGGTCGTTTGACTGCGGCTCCGTGGCGGATACAGGCGATGAGGCAGTGATCGCTGAGATCCTGGTTGAAGACAGCGGAGGTATATTTGGAGGGCCAGTTGGTCAGGATGACGTCTATGAGGGTGCCCTTGTTTACAGAGTTAGGGTTGTACCTGGTGGGTTCCTTGATGATTTGCGTGAGATTGAGGGCATCTAGCTTAGATTGTAGGACTGCCGGGGTGTTAAGCATATCCCAGTTTAGGTCACCTAACAGAACAAACTCTGAAGCTAGATGGGGGGCGATCAATTCACAAATGGTGTCCAGGGCACAGCTGGGAGCTGACGGGGGTCGGTAGCAGGCGGCAACAGTGAGAGACTTGTTTCTGGAGAGAGTAATTTTCAAAATTAGTAGTTCAAACTGTTTGGGTATGGACCTGGAAAGTATGACATTACTTTGCAGGCTATCTCTGCAGTAGACTGCCTCTATATACAGGGGAACTGGTACCGTGTCAGTGTGGAGGCTATATACAGGGGGTACTGGTACCGTGTCAGTGTGGAGGCTATATCCAGGGGGTACTGGTACCGTGTCAGGTGTGGAGGCTATATACAGGGGGTACTGGTACCGTGTCAGTGTGGAGGCTATATCCAGGGGGTACTGGTACCGTGTCAGTGTGGAGGCTATATACAGGGGTACTGGTACCGTGTCAGTGTGGAGGCTATATCCAGGGGGTACTGGTACCGTGTCAGTGTGGAGGCTATATACAGGGGGTACTGGTATCGTGTCAGTGTGGAGGCTATATCCAGGGGGTACTGGTACCGTGTCAGTGTGGAGGCTATATACAGGGGTACTGGTACCGTGTCAGTGTGGAGGCTATATCCAGGGGGTACTGGTAGCGTGTCAGTGTGGAGGCTATATCCAGGGGGTACTGGTACCGTGTCAGTGTGGAGGCTATATACAGGGGTACTGGTACCGTGTCAGTGTGGAGGCTATATCCAGGGGGTACTGGTACCGTGTCAGTGTGGAGGCTATATCCAGGGGGTACTGGTACCGTGTCAGTGTGGAGGCTATATACAGGGGTACTGGTACCGTGTCAGTGTGGAGGCTATATCCAGGGGGTACTGGTACCGTGTCAGTGTGGTGGCTATATCCAGGGGGTACTGGTACCGTGTCAGTGTGGAGGCTATATACAGGGGTACTGGTACCGTGTCAGTGTGGAGGCTATATCCAGGGGGTACTGGTACCGTGTCAGTGTGGAGGCTATATACAGGGGGTACTGGTACCGTGTCAGTGTGGAGGCTATATACAGGGGTACTGGTACCGTGTCAGTGTGGAGGCTATATACAGGGGTACTGGTACCGTGTCAGTGTGGAGGCTATATACAGGGGGTACTGGTACCGTGTCAGTGTGGAGGCTATATACAGGGGTACTGGTACCGTGTCAGTGTGGAGGCTATATACAGGGGTACTGGTACCGTGTCAGTGTGGAGGCTATATCCAGGGGGTACCGGTACCGAGTCAGTGTGGAGGCTATATACAGGGGGTACTGGTACTGAGTCAGTGTGCAGGTTAGAGGTAATTTGAACATGTAGGTAGGTGAAGTGACTATGCATAGATAATAAACAACGAGTAGCAGCAGTGTACAAACCAAATATAGACCAGTGGTCATTTGATTCATTGTTCAGCAGTCTTATGGCTTGGAGGTAGAAGCTGTTTAAGGGGCCTTTTGGTCCTGGACTTGGCTCTCCGGTACCGCTTGCCATGTGGTAGCAGAGAAAACAGTCTATGACTTGGGTGGCTGTAGTCTTTGACAATTTTATGGGCTTTCCTCTGACACCACCTATTATATAGGTCCTGGATGGCAGGAAGCTTGGCCCCAGTGATGTACTGGGCCATACGCACTACCCTCCGTAGTGCTGCTGCCGAGCAGTTGCCATACCAGGCGGTGATGCAACTGGTCAGGATGCTCTCGATGGTGCAACTGTATAACTTTTTGAGGATCTGGGGACCCATGCCAAATCTTTTCAGTACATCACTGGGGCCAAGCTTCCTGCCATCCAGGACCTATATAATAGGTGGTGTCAGAGGAAAGCCCATAAAATTGTCAAAGACTACAGCCACCCAAGTCATAGACTGTTTTCTCTGCTACCACATGGCAAGCGGTACCGGAGCGCCAAGTCTAGGACCAAAAGGCTCCTTAACAGCTTCTACCCCCCCCCCCCTCCATTTGTTTTGTACACTGCTGCTACTCACTGTTTATTATCTATACATAGTCATTTCACCCCTACCTACTGTACAGGTACAAATTAGATGGGGAATTTCCTGTACTCAGTAGTAACCACAGCGATGTCTGTTGATCTCATGTTCTAGAGCTCTGCTCTGGGAGAGGTGAGCAATGGAAAACTCAACTGTTGTTTCCTTTCCATTTTTCGAAAGAAGCTCTTGCTGTTCTGGAAGATTCTTTTGCTTCCTGTTCTCTCTCTGTATCCCACCTCACTTCAAAGCCCTAGTGCTAAATTGAGGCAGAATTAGTGCTAGATTTTCCCAGTGCTCTGCTGAAGGTAACTCCATAAAGGCAGAACAGAAGAGTAGTCAATGTTGTGCGGTCTGACATCTGAGCCTCATGTAATCATGTCAGCCTAGTCTTGTTGGGTAACACAACTTGAGCTATGTAAAACTATCATGATAATGACATGGCAGATGTCATAAACGGCCATGTCTGTTTTATGTAGCCCTAGTGACAGAGGGGTCAAGTAGACTAAAGTTGAACCCCATGTACAAGGCATAGTGACTATTGATAAGGAGTCACTTGCTGTACAACATGATGTGTCTGGAAGTTACCAAGGTTATTGGTTATTATGATGTTTTTTCTGCGATGGAAAATCAAAATGGTGATTTTTGGGATAGGTTTGATATTTATGGCATAGTTTGGTGGGGTATTTAATAGGATGAGGCTATGGGAGTGGAGGTTGATGACATAAATCCTCACTTTTTCATTAAGGTAAAATGAAAAGTAATTAATCCATTCTGATATATGGATTAGCAGTGCTATTTTCAAAGGACGTTCACTCAATATTTTCAGACATTAAAATTTAACGAGGTTGGAAAAATCTATGGGATTTCTGGAGTGATAAAGTCAAGCCCGTCAGAGCCTGAGCTGTGTGGAGGCAAGGTCATACGCCTTGACATCCTACTCACACAGCCTTATGAGTGCCTAGTTAAATAAAGGTTAAATAAATACATCAAAATTAGTGATTTATACCACGTATGATTAGCCCAACTGTGCCAAATATGTACCGCCAGCCGGTCTGGCCACCTCTCCTCAGATGTGTGTGTAGCTAATAGTCAGTCTAGACTTTAGTCAGTGTGTCAGCAGAGGAAAAGGTTACAACAAGGATTTATTCATCGGACCAGTTGTAATAACCCTGTTATATGCCTAATAACCAGTGTAATAACCCTGTTATAAGCCTAATAACCAGTGTAATAACCCTGTTATAAGCCTAATAACCAGTGTAATAACCCTGTTATAAGCCTAATAACCAGTTGTAATAACCCTGTTATAAGCCTAATAACCAGTGTAATAACCCTGTTATAAGCCTAATAACCAGTTGTAATAACCCTGTTATAAGCCTAATAACCAGTGTAATAACCCTGTTATAAGCCTAATAACCAGTGTAATAACCCTGTTATAAGCCTAATAACCAGTGTAATAACCCTGACATGTATACATCAACCAGATTATACTAATACTAAAGAGGGAAAAAATGACATGAGTGATGATCACTGACCATTTCCCCTTTTTTGCGTGGCCTTCCATAACATTGTCTGTATTCTGACTTCCTCGTAGCGTTGAATAACGTTACCCACAGGTTAATGCCTAGTGGGCTTTGTGGACTAAACCTTTTCACCTGACTGTTCCCTCTCCCCATCACACCCTCACATCATTATTCCTAGGGCACCCCATCTCTCAACCATTAACAACCATGTTTACTCTAGCTTAGTTAAAGTGTGAAAATAGCACATAGAGGATTTAAGATTGAGAAATTGAGAAAGTGGTTCGATTATACACAATACATGGATTTTATATAGAGCTTTTCATTGACCCAGAGACTCTTAAAACAAAACATCTCTCTTTTAGCTGATTTCAGAAAGGTGCTGCCATGACCACTGTCATGCCATACAGTTATATCACCAGAAACATGTGAAGCCAGATGGATAGGGGTGGCAATAGGGGGAATCACAATCACTGCCTGTCCCTTTCTCCCAAATCCTCAACTGTGGTCTTGAAAATGCATCTGCTCCCAACAGTGAAGGAGGGGTGCATGGGCCTGCCAAGAGAAGAGATATATTATCCAATTTATCAGTCGTTCATTTCCTGGACAAAATATATGTTTTCACAGCCGAGGAGGAGTAGGATGCAGATTTGCACCTCATTTTTATCTGGAAGCTCAATGTGACCTCATGTGACCCTACTGTGACTTGGTCTGAAAAAACATGTCTGTTTTGTAACACAGGGAGAATTGGATGATATGGGAAAATAAAAGACAGCTAGCTACTTGTTCAAGCACAATATACAGTATTCAAGTTTTAAAGCACTTCTCGCTCCGCCAAATGTTCTGTGTACCTAATTTTGATGAAACGCCTCAATTATGAACTGTCATCTCAAGCAAGAGTTACTCTTCTCTCTAAATCAATCACAGTCCACATGTTCCGCTGTCTGTAAACACCCACTTTCTTCAGTCTGAGGCCGGCGCACAGTAGATGGAGGAGGTTCGTTGAGGAGAGGATTGTGAATGTGCTATAGACCCTACCACCCAGTCTTAAAGCAAAGCTACCAATGACTGACTGCAGGAGTCCCGTGAGCCATAGGGACGATCAAATACAGCAAGGGTCCACCACTGGTTTGTAGGTCCTCAATACAAAATACAGCACGTACAGAAAGATAGGATTAAGGTTAGAGGGAAATCCATTAACAATAGCTTCTACCCTTTAGCTAGAGGCACCCAATACAGCATATCACAACAAAACATTTAGGTCTGATTACCAGACCTGCAACCCTGGTCTAAATTCAATATATAGAACAATAACTCCTCTCTATCCTCAGTATATTGGCCAGAATCATAGACAGCCTTAGCTTGTTATATGGTTTGGTGCATCTCAGATTGCTTTTCTGGAATATCCAAATGTTTGTTTTTGTTTACTTCATTTGCTCAAAATGACATATGATTTCAACGGGGAGTAGGCTACATACAAACTGGTGTTCTGAAAAACAACGGCTGGATGATTCTTAAAGGTCAACCCAGATACGGTAAAATGACAAAGCATCTAAAATGCCTCCTTGTCTGAATGTAAAAGGATCCGCTGATCTCATTGTCACTGTTCTGTATGTATATATTATTTAACAGGAGTCGGACAAGGAGGTAGCTTTCCATCTTTCAGAGATCAAATCCCAGCACAGATGTTTACTTGAAGGTCACATTTGTTCAGCCTCCCTTTTAAGAAGACCTGTATATGTGCATGCGTGCAGTCCTTAACTAAGGCAAATAAGCTCTTGTATGCATCAGAGCAGACCCGAAGTCATAATTGCCCTCTTTATTCACCTGCGGAAGAAATTAACGACCTCCTTAAAATGATAAGAGAGGAAGGAGAAAATAGAACAACGTTCTAGTCTCTGGTACCTGTGCTTTTGTAATGCCCTAAACTCATTTAAATAATGTATAAAAAAAACTGCAAAGCTGCAATCTGTCAATAATAACATTGGAAACTGAAATTCTCCGTGCCTCACTAGAAAGTTACACCTACAAGAGGAGACTAATCATCACACAGCCATTGAAGAGGAGTGGGACAACACTCCACAGGCCACAATCAACAGCCTGATCATCTCTGTGCGAAGGAGATGTGTCACGCTGCATGAGGCAAATGGTGGTCACACCAGATACTGACTGGTTTTCTGATCCATGCCCCTACCTATTTTTTTTAAGGTGTCTGTGACCAACAGATGGATATCTGTATTCCCAGTCATGTGAAATCCATAGATTAGAGCCTAATTAATACATTTCAATTTATATGACCTGTAACTCAGTAAAATCTGAAATTGTTCCATGTTGCGTTTATATTTTTGTTCAGTATACAAGAGGAGACTAACCTTTGGTTCCCTCAAACCTTTAATCTGTTCTGTTAGAGAAACAAAGAAGTCATGATTTGTGGTTTTGAAGTGGCTAATGATGGGATACGTTTTGGCTTGAAGACATACAGCAGGCCAACTACAGAACTACAGAAGAGTCTGATTCATGTCTGTAGTGATGGCTGTCACTATATCCAAGGTCTCACTGGTATAACTTGGCAAAGGCACTGGGGTCTGTAATGGAACTTGTTATTGTGTACTATTCACCTGTTTGAGAGAGGAGAGGTGTTGTGAAATGTCACAAAGATTCTGATTTCAGAGAATGGAAGTGAAAGATGCAAGAACAAATGTTGACATCACCAGATCAGTTCTTCTTACATACCCCACTGTATTTCACTCCTGTATTATGGTATTCAACCAGCCGTGGGCATGAATACAAAAAAAAACAGCAAATTATGCAAAAGAAAGGTAAGAAAAGAGATATGCAATTTCATGCCAGGTTTGATTCATTCTATCAGTGGAGTAGAAAGCAAATCCCTGGTATTACAAAGTAATCCACGTGGGAGAAGGTAAGGTGGTATGTATGAATATATTCCATATTCTGGCTGTTCTGTTATTGTAACTGTATGTTGTATAGCAGTATGTCAAGATAATCACTATATGCATGCTGATGTTCCTCTAACAACATGTGGATTACAGCTGGAGATTCACAAGGCAACAATTACCCCCCCCAATGTTTTCCTAGGTCTTCCCTACACTTTTCTTCACACATGGAACTCACCACCATCTCATCATTGCTCAACAAAGTTGCACCAAGTGAGAATAGTCATATTGTTGTTCATATCTGGAATAGTCAGGTATGGAGGGTCACAGGGTTTTGTAGTGGTCATCATGGAGGAATGAGTCGAGACAGAAAACCCTCAGGTGACTATATCTTATGGCAGCCATTTTAATTTATTTTCGTAGACATGAAATAAGGTCAGAAAGGAAGCTTTTGGCAGGATGCCACCTTTCCAATAAGTCAGTTTGTCAAATTTCTGCCCAACTAGAGCTGCCCCGGTCAACTGTAAGTGCCGTTATTGTGAAGTGGAAACTTCAAGGAGCAACAACGGCTCAGCTGCGAAGTGGTAGGCCACACAAGCTCACTGAAAGGGACTGCCGAGTGCTGAAGCGCGTAAAAATTATCTGTCCTTGGTTGCAACACTCACAACTGAGGTCCAAACTGCCCCTGAAAACAACGTCAGCACAAGAACTGTTCGCCGGGAGCTTCATGAAATGGGTTTCCATGGCCGAGCAGCCACACACAAGCCTAAGATCACCATGCGCAATGCCAAGCGTCGGCTGGAGTGATGTAAAGTTCGCCACCATTGGACTCTGGAGTAATCCGATGTGATGATTTACACTTCACTATCTGGCAGTCCGATGGACGAATGTGGGTTTGGAAGATGCCAGGAGTGCCAACTGTAAAGTTTGGTAGAGGAGGAATAATGGTCTGGGGCTGTTTTTCATTCGGGCCATGCCCGAACCACCAGTAAAGGAAAATCTTAACGCTACAGCAAACAATGACATTCTAGACGATTCTGTGCTTCCAATTTTGTGGCAACAGATTGGGGAAAGCTCTTTATAGTTTCAGTATAAAAATATCACTTTTGCACAAAGCGAGGTCCATACAGCAATGGTTTGTTGAGATCGGTGTGGAAGAACTTGACTGGCCTGCACAGAGCTCTGACGTTGACTCTGAGCCAGGCCTAATCGCCCAACATCAGTGCCCGACCTCACTAATGCTCTTCTGACAGAATGGAAACAATTCCCCGCAGCAATGTTCCAACATTTATTAGAAAGGTTTCCCAGAAGAGTGGAGGCTGTTACAGCAGCCCAGGGGGAGGATGACCTCCATATTAATGCCCATGATTTTAGAATAATAATATAATATATGCCATTTAGCTGACGCTTTTATCCAAAGCGACTTACAGTCATGTGTGCATACATTCTACGTATGGGTGGTCCCGGGAATCGAACCCACTACCCTGGCGTTACAAGCGCCATGCTCTACCAACTGAGCTACAGAAGGACCACAGAAGAACATACAGAAGAATGAGATGTTCAACGAGCAGGTGTCCACATACTTTTGGTCATGTAGTGTAGTTTGAAAATGAGCCATGAATATATCATATGAGAAACTCAAATATAAGACAATGCGAGAGCACAGATATTAAATTACATTCTGAAATAGCAGGTTTAGTAGGCTAAGACAAGTAGTCACACTATTATTCAGAGTGATGAGACACTTCAAATTCTGCTACATAATTATAGAGAATGTGACATTGTATGGCAGCTACTACTGTAATGACAATAGCATCTCATGCGTAATGACACCAGGTAGTATTAAGCATCAACATCATTTATCCTGCTTTACAAACATTTATATTAACATTCTCCTTTCATATCAGTGAATCACATGGACGGTCTACTCAGACCTGCTCAGCTGCTGTGAGGTCCTGGTATATATCCCCAGAGAATTTTGTCTTCACCCAACACAGTGGTAATGTCAGCTTTGTCTCCACCCAACACAGTGGAAATGTCAGCTTTGTCTCCACCCAACACAGTGGAAATGTCAGCTTTGTCTCCACCCAACACAGTGGTAACGTCAGCTTTGTCTTCACCCAACACAGTGGAAATGTCAGCTTTGTCTCCACCCAACACAGTGGTAATGTCAGCTTTGTCTTCACCCAACACAGTGGTAACGTCAGCTTTGTCTTCACCCAACACAGTGGAAATGTCAGCTTTGTCTCCACCCAACACAGTGGTAATGTCAGCTTTGTCTTCACCCAACACAGTGGTAATGTCAGCTTTGTCTTCACCCAACACAGTGGAAATGTCAGCTTTGTCTCCACCCAACACAGTGGTAATGTCAGCTTTGTCTTCACCCAACACAGTGGTAATGTCAGCTTTGTCTTCACCCAACACAGTGGAAATGTCAGCTTTGTCTCCACCCAACACAGTGGAAATGTCAGCTTTGTCTCCACCCAACACAGTGGTAACGTCAGCTTTGTCTCCACCCAACACAGTGGTAACGTCAGCTTTGTCTCCACCAAACACAGTGGTAATGTCAGCTTTGTCTCCACCCAACACAGTGGTAACGTCAGCTTTGTCTCCACCCAACACAGTGGAAATGTCAGCTTTGTCTTCACCCCACACAGTGGTAACGTCAGCTTTGTCTCCACCCAACACAGTGGTAATGTCAGCTTTGTCTCCACCCAACACAGTGGTAACGTCAGCTTTGTCTCCACCCAACACAGTGGTAACGTCAGCTTTGTCTCCACCCAACACAGTGGTAACGTCAGCTTTGTCTCCACCCAACACAGTGGTAACGTCAGCTTTGTCTCCACCCAACACAGTGGTAACGTCAGCTTTGTCTCCACCCAACACAGTGGTAATGTCAGCTTTGTCTCCACCCAACACAGTGGTAACGTCAGCTTTGTCTCCACCCAACACAGTGGTAACGTCAGCTTTGTCTCCACCCAACACAGTGGTAATGTCAGCTTTGTCTCCACCCAACACAGTGGAAATGTCAGCTTTGTCTTCACCCAACACAGTGGAAATGTCAGCTTTGTCTCCACCCAACACAGTGGTAATGTCAGCTTTGTCTCCACCCAACACAGTGGTAATGTCAGCTTTGTCTTCACCCAACACAGTGGTAATGTCAGCTTTGTCTCCACCCAACACAGTGGAAATGTCAGCTTTGTCTTCACCCCACACAGTGGTAACGTCAGCTTTGTCTCCACCCAACACAGTGGTAATGTCAGCTTTGTCTCCACCCAACACAGTGGAAATGTCAGCTTTGTCTCCACCCAACACAGTGGTAATGTCAGCTTTGTCTTCACCCGAGACGGTGGTAATGTCAGCTTTGTCTCCACCCAACACAGTGGTAATGTCAGCTTTGTCTTCACCCGAGACGGTGGTAATGTCAGCTTTGTCTCCACCCAACACAGTGGTAATGTCAGCTTTGTCTCCACCCAACACAGCAGTAATGTCAGCTTTGTCTTCACCCCACACAGCGGTAATGTCAGCTTTGTCTTCACCCGAGACGGTGGTAATGTCAGATTTGTCTCCACCCAACACAGTGGTAACGTCTGCTTTGTCTTCACCCGAGACGGTGGTAATGTCAGATTTGTCTCCACCCAACACAGTGGTAATGTCAGCTTTGTCTTCACCCGAGACGGTGGTAATGTCAGCTTTGTCTCCACCCAACACAGTGGTAATGTCAGCTTTGTCTCCACCCAACACAGCAGTAATGTCAGCTTTGTCTTCACCCCACACAGCGGTAATGTCAGCTTTGTCTTCACCCCACACAGCAGTAATGTCAGAGCTCATTGAGTCAGAGAGATGCATAGTCTGGGATAAGGCCTCACATTTGCTCTTTCGTTCTCCATGCTAGAGTTAGGGCATTTGCTCTTTCGTTCTCCAAGCTAGAGTTAGGGCATTTGCTCTTTCGTTCTCCAAGCTAGAGTTAGGGCATTTGCTCTTTCGTTCTCCAAGCTAGAGTTAGGGCATTTGCTCTTTCGTTCTCCAAGCTAGAGTTAGGGCATTTGCTCTTTCGTTCTCCAAGCTAGAGTTAGGGCATTTGCTCTTTCGTTCTCCATGCTAGAGTTAGGGCATTTGCTCTTTCGTTCTCCAAGCTAGAGTTAGGGCATTTGCTCTTTCGTTCTCCATGCTAGAGTTAGGGCATTTGCTCTTTCGTTCTCCATGCTAGAGTTAGGGCATTTGCTCTTTCGTTCTCCAAGCTAGAGTTAGGGCATTTGCTCTTTCGTTCTCCATGCTAGAGTTAGGGCATTTGCTCTTTCGTTCTCCAAGCTAGAGTTAGGGCATTTGCTCTTTCGTTCTCCAAGCTAGAGTTAGGGCATTTGCTCTTTCGTTCTCCAAGCTAGAGTTAGGGCATTTGCTCTTTCGTTCTCCAAGCTAGAGTTAGGGCATTTGCTCTTTCGTTCTCCATGCTAGAGTTAGGGCATTTGCTCTTTCGTTCTCCAAGCTAGAGTTAGGGCATTTGCTCTTTCGTTCTCCAAGCTAGAGTTAGGGCATTTGCTCTTTCGTTCTCCAAGCTAGAGTTAGGGCATTTGCTCTTTCGTTCTCCATGCTAGAGTTAGGGCATTTGCTCTTTCGTTCTCCATGCTAGAGTTAGGGCATTTGCTCTTTCGTTCTCCAAGCTAGAGTTAGGGCATTTGCTCTTTCGTTCTCCAAGCTAGAGTTAGGGCATTTGCTCTTTCGTTCTCCATGCTAGAGTTAGGGCATTTGCTCTTTCGTTCTCCATGCTAGAGTTAGGGCATTTGCTCTTTCGTTCTCCAAGCTAGAGTTAGGGCATTTGCTCTTTCGTTCTCCAAGCTCGAGTTAGGGCATTTGCTCTTTCGTTCTCCAAGCTAGAGTTAGGGCATTTGCTCTTTCGTTCTCCAAGCTAGAGTTAGGGCATTTGCTCTTTCGTTCTCCAAGCTAGAGTTAGGGCATTTGCCCACCGTTATGTTTACTTCTACAGAGCAAGAAGGGACAAATGGACAGGATTCACGCAAGGATTTAACCTGTTTCGACAGATTTTGCTGGAATCAAGTGAGTTTGTGTAGCAGGGCTTTGTGTTGAGGTGAAATAATGAGAATCCCCTTAACCCCATGCCCCTACCTCACCTAACTGGTTCTCTGTTACAGACCTCACTAATCCTTAGATTTGGACACTGACTGGACACGGACTGTGGCAGGACCTTCGGGTTACAGGGCTTCATCTTGCAAAGTTACATGATCCATACAGAAGTAAACCAGCCACTACCAGCCACACAATTATGTAACCTACAGCGTTCGTACGGCACACATACAGTCGTGGCCAAAAGTTTTGATAATGACACGAATATTAATTTCCACAAAGATATTTTTGTCAGATGTTACTATGAAATACTGAAGTATAATTACAAGCATTTCATAAGTGTCAAAGGCTTTTATTGACAATTACATGAAGTTGATGCAAAGAGTCAATATTTACAGTGTTGACCCTTCTTTTTCAAGACCTCTGCAATCCGCCCTGGATGTCAATGAACTTCTGGGCCACGTCCTGACTGATAGCAGCCCATTCTTGCATAATCAATGCTTGGAGTTTGTCAGAATTTGTGGGTTTTTGTTTGTCCACCCGCCTCTTGAGGATTGACCACAAGTTCTCAATTGGATTAAGGTCTGGGGAGTTTCCTGGCCATGGACCCAAAATATCGATGTTTTGTTCCCCGAGCCACTTAGTTATCCCTTTTGCCTTATGGCAAGGTGCTCCATCATGCTGGAAAAGGCATTGTTCATCACCAAACTGTTCCTGGATGGTTGGGAGAAGTTGCACTTGGGGGATGTGTTGGTATCATTCTTTATTCATGGCTGTGTTCTTAGGCAAAATAGTGAGTGAGCCCACTCCCTTGGCTGAGAAGCAACCCCACACATGAATGGTCTCAGGATGCTTTACTGTTGGCATGACACAGGACTGATGGTAGCGCTCACCTTGTCTTCTCCGGACAAGCTTTTTTCCGGATGCCCCAAACAATCTGAAAGGGGATTCATCAGAGAAAATGGCTTTACCCCAGTCCTCAGCAGTCCAATTCCTGTACCTTTTGCAGAATATCAGTCTGTCACTGATGTTTTTCTTGGAGAGAAGTGGCTTCTTTGCCCTTCTTGACACCAGGCCATCCTCTAAAAGTCTTCGCCTCACTGTGCGTGCTAATGCACTCACACCTGCTGCCATTCCTGAGCAAGCTCTGTACTGGTGGTGCCCCGATCCCGCAGCTGAATCATTTTAGGAGACAGTCCTGGCGCTTGCTGGACTTTCTTGGGTGCCCTGAAGCCTTCTTCACAACAATTGAACCGCTCTCCTTGAAGTTCTTGATGATCCGATAAATGGTTGATTTAGGTACAATCTTATTGGCAGCAATATCCTTGCCTGTGAAGCTGTTTTTGTGCAAAGCAATGATGACGGCACGTGTTTCCTTGCAGGTGCCTATGATTTACAAAGGAAGAACAATGATTCCAAGTACCACCTTCCTTTTGAAGCTTCCAGTCTGTTATTGAAACTCATTCAACATGACAGAGTGATCTCCAGCCTTGTCCTCGTCAACACTCACACGTGTTAACGAGAGAATCACTGACATGATGTCAGCTGGTCCTTTTGTGGCAGGGCTGAAATGCAGTGTAAATGTTTTTGGGGGATTCAGTTCATTTGCATGGCAAAGAGGGACTTTGCAATTAATTGCAATTCATCTGATCACTCTTCATAACATTCTGGAGTATATGAAAATTGCCATCATACAAACTGAGGCAGCAGACTTTGTGAAAATGTATATTTGTGTCATTTTCAAATCTTTTGACCACAACTGTACAGCGCATTCGGAAAGTATTCAGACCCTTTGACTTTTTCTACATTTTGTTACGTGACAGCCTTATTATAAAATGGATAAAACAAAATGTTCCTCATCAATCTACACACAATACCCCATAATGACACCACAATACCCCATAATGAAAAAGTGAAGAGATTTTTAGAAATTTTAGAAAAACAAATATACCTAATTTACATAAGTATTCAGGCCCTTTGCTATAAGACTCTAAATTGAGCTCAGGTGCATCCTGTTTCCATTGATCATCCTTGAGATGTTTCTACAACTTGATTGGAGTCCACCTGTGGCAAATTCAATTCATTGGACATGATTTGGAAAGGCACACACCTGTCTATATAAGGTCCCACAGTTGACAGTGCATGTCAGAGAAAAAACCAAGCCATGAGGTCGAAGGAATTGTCCATAGAGCTCCGAGACAGGATTGTGTTGAGGCACAGATCTGGGGAATGGTTCCAAAAAATGTCTGGAGTATTGAAGGTCCGCAAGAACACAGTGGCCTCCATCATTCTTAAATGTAAGAAGTTTGGAATCACCCAGATTCTTCCAGGAGCTGGCCACCCGGCCAAACTGAGCAATCAGGGGAGAAGGCCCTTGAACAGAGAGGTGACCAAGAATCCGATGGTCACTCTGAATGAGCTCCAGAGTTCCTCTGTGGAGATGGGAGAACCTTCCAGAAGGACAACCACCTTCATGGTAGAGTGGCCAGACAGAAGCCACTCCTCAGTAAAAGGCACGACAGCCCACTTGGAGTTTGCCAAAAGGCACCTAAAAATCTCTGACCAAGAGAAGAGAAACAAGATTCTCTGGTCTGATGTAACCAAGATTGAAGTCTTTGGCCTGAATGCCAGGCATCACGTCTGGAGGAAACCTGGCACCATCCCTACGGTGAAGCATGGTGGTGGCAGCATCATGCTGTGGGGGTGTTTTTCAGCGGCAGGGACTGGGAGGCTAGTCAGGATCGAGGGATAGATGAACAGAGCAAAGTACAGAGAGATCCTTGATCTCCAGAGCACTCAGGACCTCAGACTAGGGAAAAGGTTCACCTTCCAACAAGACAATGACCCTAAGCACATAGCCAAGACAACGCAAGAGTGGCTTTGGGACAAGTCTCTGAATGTCCTAGAGTGACCTAGCCAGAGCACGGACTTGAACCCGATCGAACATCTCTGGAGAGACCTGACAATAGTTGTGCAGCGACCCTCCCCATCCAACCTGACATAGCTTGAGAGGATCTGCACAGCGGAATGGGAGAAACTCTTTAAATACAGATGTGCCAAGCTTGTAGCTTCATACCCAAGAAGACTCAATGCTGTAATTGCTGCCAAGTGTGCTTCAACAAAGTACTGAGTAAAGAGTCTGAATACTGATGTGAATGTGATATCAGTTATTTTTAATTATAAATGAGCAAAAACCTGTTTTTGCTTTGTCATTATGGGGTATTGTGATGTCATTATGGGGTATTGTGATGTCATTATGGGGTATTGTGTGTAGATTGATAAGGGGGGGAACTGTTTAATCAGTTTCAGAATAAAGCTGTAACGTAACAACATTTTTTTTAAAGTAAAGGGTTCTGAATACTTTCCGACGGCACTCTACAATTTCTTTGATAAGTCATTTGGCTTAAGAATAAAGACTCTAGGAAGTGAGTCTATTGGCTTTTGTAATAGAGGTTCACGATCTCCGCTGAGGTTGGCTCCTCTCCTTGTTCGGGCGACTTTCTGCGATCGACGTCACCGGCTTTCTAGCCATCGCCACTCCATTTTTCGTATATCCACTTATTTTGTCTTGTTTCCATACACACCTGGTTTTCATTTCCCCAATCAATCTACTTGTATTTAACCCTCTGTTTCCCATCATGTTTTGTGTGTAATTGTTTCATGTTATTGTGGTGTTTTATTACGCGCTTTACTTTTGTTATGTTCAGTGTTTTGAGCGCATTTGATTTATGTAGTGCTCTCGTTTTTGGAACTAAAATAAAAGTGTGCGTGTTTACCTCACGCTACTCTCCTGCACCTGACTTCACCTCTTATACACCCGATGACATAGAGCTAGTGAGTGGAGCTACGTTTAATTAAACCACCTTCATTAGCTGGAACGTTTCAGGCAAAGTTATATCAGAAATGGTTTCTTCCACAGATTAAACATTCTTTTAAGACGGTGAAAAGTATGTTAAAAGCCATATTCCCACGGGTCAAAAACTGGTTAAATCAACATTGTTTCCACTTAATTGCAACCACAAAAAATATATGTGATGATGTTGGAACAACGTGGAAAACTGATTGGATTTGCAAAAAGTCATCAGCATAAGGGCGTTTCGTCTTTTTTTCAACTAACTTTTGATCTAAATCCAACGTCATGGTGACACTTTTTGTTGATTTCAAATTTAAATCAAAACTAGACATTGAACTGAAGTCTGTGCCCAGTGGGTTATGTCTGCTAGCCCCACAATTACCATCTTCTCCCCACTTTACATAACACTGTAAAAGAAAATACAATCTCTCTCTCCATCTGTTCATGCTTTTAGTGAGAGTATAGCGTCGTGTAGTGCCATCTACCATGTTAAAGGGATACAGTGAATAAGATTGGTTTGCTAATGACTTCCCTCGTGATGAGGGGCCAGGTGCGTCGGGCTCAGTCCTAATTGGATCTCTGCTACAGGGAACATTGCCCAGTCTGTCATGAGACAACATTTTCCAGAGAGACCCAGGCCCATAGCCATCCCATTACCCACTGAGCCTTCTTTGATTGCAGCTGCTCTTTTCAGAGTTGTAATGGACTCGAGGACCATCCTCCTTTATCGTGACTCAGGTCTAGCTGAAGAGTCACTCTCTCCCTTTTCTCAGAGGATTGTATGAGGAGCACTAAAATCATTGGGAAGAACATCATGAGCTTTACATTTCAGTTGGCGTTCATTTGTTTGAATACGATTGACAATTGAATACGATTTTACATTATATTTATATAAAAATCACATGATTGTACATTACGTTCAAAGTCCCCATCGTCTAGTCCAGCGAAAGTCATCTCCTGCGGCAGCCTGACCTTTGACTTCTGAACCCTCGCGTTGAGCCCTCTGCTGACTGCCCAACGACACCAGTCTACCACAGAAACAGAGCAGAACAGAGCACACAAACCCATGGCGCTGCGGATCAATATAAACTGTGTGCTTCATGAGCATACCACTCTCATCAATTTAAACAGATGCGTAGAATTCCGCCATCAGAATCGTTCAACTAAACATGTTATGATTCTCTACTGTAGGTATAACACAGCATATGTCCATTGTTATGTATATACAGTATAATGCAGCATGTTCTATCTCTTTTCAGCCATCAGATCAGGGATAATGGGAGTACTAACAGACCAGTGGTTACTACAGTTCATATATCTGCCTGCATCATCATTATCATCATCATCAGCCTCCTGCACAACAGGGTAGTTATCTCCTCTGTCAGCTACTGCAAAAGAAACTAGGTAATGACAGTGTTTTGTGTCTTTCGTTTTCTCAACCCCGCTAGCTAAGAGTATCATTAACGGTAATTATCTGTTGTGTTCCCATGGTAATTAGGAACTGTGAACCATCCATAAGTGTCAACATGGTTGACCATGGTTGGTTTCAACTGCATTATCTGTTGGGTTTCCAGTAGGTTGGCATGGGCTCACTGGTATTGACAAAGAGGCGGTGTCTGTAGTACAGTAGGAAAATTAGAGGTTGACATGAGTCAGTTCTTGTCAGAGTTTTAGTTACAATGTTTTGATTTCTTGCTCATGGATAATCATAAGGCTTTACAGCATTTAAGTAATGCTGGAATTTCACATTCAGTTCAGAACTATGTCTTGGAGACATTGAATTGATACTCATAATCTAGGTATCAACCAGCCTTAGATTAGCATCAAAATTCAACAAGAGCAATAGGTTCAGCGTGCCACATTAACATGTCCCATGGAACGTTCGTGATCACCCCTGGCAACAGGAAGTGAGGCATAAATCAAGCTGTCATTTCACTATTGAAACATGAGCCCTCCAATGGGACGGGACCACCTCACCTCACATGAAATAACACATGACCTCAGCTCTGCCAGTCTGGGCCCTCGCTACGGCGCAACGACAGGCCCTGTGTATTTCAGTGATTGATATGCCCCCTCAACGCATCCATAATGTTCACGTTTAGTATTTGACCGCTCGTCTCTGTATCATAGTATGTGCATCGCCATCGAGACCTTGTCTATATCATGGTAGGCACTGTGATGGGGAGGAAAGAGGGAGGTTAAGACAGATCTTGCTCCTTTTGTAAGAGTTCCGTTTGACTTAGTTTCAATAGTTTCTCCATTTTAATATAATATTTTAAAAACGTTCTCCTTCCATTGACCTATTTCTAGCCCACCTTTATTCAAATGGTGGTTAAAGCAGGTCCTGAGAGAGTAATATGAATGGCTGTAATAGGTCGAAATCATCGCTGGGATGAGAGAAGAATCTCCAAGTGAGTCCTGAATCTCCCAGGCACTCAGACAGCTTGAAAAGCCACTGCCTGTGTCCCTCTAGGGAGACAGAGGGACTTTAATACCCATTAGCCCACAACATGATTACCATGGGAGGGGCATTACAGAATCATTGTGGAATCATGGCATTCCAACACCAGCCTTGTCCCAGATCTGTTTGTGTCATCTTGCCAACTCCTATGGTCATTGTGACATAGCTTGACAAGGACTATAGGAGTTGGCAAAGACAGCACAAACATATCTGGGACCAGGCTGTTCCAACATGCAGCAGGTATGTTATGTAATGTGTCTTGGGGATGGAAGGAAAAGGCATCAGTGACATTCTGCTCTTAATTCACTGTTAAGGGATTGGATCATCAAACAAGACCCACCATAGCACAGAATAGGGCATTGAGCGCTGTAGAGGGATGTAGTAATCTCTGCAAATCTATTTTTAACACATTAAACTCAATGTAAATGACTCATGAGGACCGAGGCAATAGCATTTACTGGAAAAACGCCCTGAGGTGAAGAGTCTCGTGTCCATGTAGAGAAATCTCTTACATAAGTTGGTATGGTGATGTGAATCTTAAATATCCAGCAAACTAAACATCAACTGGCTTACGTTAATGACTGGTGGAAGTGATGTCATATAAAAGCGTCATACAGACATGTCGACAGGACTGTACAGTGGATTGGAAGTTGAGTAAATGAGTGTAACGTTATGTGTATAGTACCAGTCTCTGGTCATAAATAGTACCAGCCTCTGGTCATAAATAGTACCAGCCTCTGGTCATAAATAGTACCAGCCTCTGGTCATAAATAGTACCAGCCTCTGGTCATAAATAGTACCAGCCTCTGGTCATAAATAGTACCAGCCTCTGGTCATAAATAGTACCAGCCTCTGGTCATAAATCATCGGACCAAAGGTGAACATTTAAAATGTCTACTGTATCTGCAGAACATTATAGAGTATTAAACAACTTAAATTGTGTTTTTCTGTAAAGATGACTGTTATGTGTACATGATCCCTCACACTCCAGAATCCATTCATATTTTTAATAATAACAGTATTTCATTAAACCTGTGACCGCACACTGTATGTCTCAGGACAAATCTACCTCAATACACAGAAGAAAAAACAAAGAATTCCCCCTTGGTACTTGGTTAAATTCTACAGAGTGGACTGTTTTCCTACGTAGAGCTATATTTCAGTGTGTTGACCTGAGGTTATTAAATCAAGCCATCGCCCAGAAAACAGGATATTGCTCAATCGCTTCAATCTCTTTACCAGAAAACCTTGGCAAGAGTCCCTCAATTAAACTTGAATAAACTCTACAACTCTGTCAGTAACTCACAGGCCAACGCATCACTAGTGTGTTTTTCAGACTTCTGGCAAAGGGAAAGTTCCCTACTACAAGAGTGTGGGGAAAGGTGTGTTTTTAGTCCCGGACTTTCCAACAAGTCATGTTGCTTTCCTACAAGCTTGAGTCAGGTTGCTCACACATAGTATGGGCAAATCGGTGATTACAAAATATTAGAAAATCCCTTGTGACTGATTAGGCTGCCATATGTTACTGTAGCAACTCATTGTAGATTTATGAATTAGGAAGAAAATGATCAAAACATGTTATCCCCTCCAAAGCAGCGGCTGTTCTTCTCTTCAGTAAATATACTGGTAGAACGTGAGTGTGGAACTTTCTAAGTATTTGTGGGGATTAGGATATTCCCTATGCTGTCAGTCGGAAACTCTTCCAGGTACAGTAACTAAGGTGGTCCAGATGAGTTGTTCTTCCAGGGATGTAAGCATTTTTCTGTGTCTGGAGACGGCTGGCGTGTGGGTGAATCTGACACTAGGTGGGTCCTTGTGTGTGTGTGGTGGGCTTGTCATAGGAGTCATCGCTGGATTTCAACCAGCCAGCTCTCCCCTGCTAAAGAGACAGCCTTCTCAGCCTTAAAATCCTATGCAAACATGTTTTCCAGACTCACAGGGAGTTACGGATTGCATTGCCTGGCTCACATCAGTAGACCTGTATAGGGTTTGTTGTATGGTTGTCAAAGAATGACTGTCAGTTTTGTGTGTTGGGATCCCACTATCGTCACTGCTCTAACCATTGGAACAGATGATTAGTGTGTCTGAACAGTGAGGGTGTAGACTGGTGCTAACTGCTATTGGAAGGGAGTGGAGCAAAATGGATCTGGGGGAATTCATGCAGGGCACAGAGCATGCCACAGCACTCATGTCACAGCTCTACCACAGAAATAGGGCCTGGTTTTGTTTTCATTTTGGGTACAGTTAAAAACAGAAAACACACACACATATACAGTATATATATACACAGTATATATAAAACAATATCAAAAATATATTTTAAAAAATATATATATATACTGAATATATAACAAAGCCATTTTACCAAAACTTGTTGCTATTAACCCTATCCTTTGAAATGCCCCACCATGTTAGCCAAGGCTTGTAGCAGCTGTACAGCACGGGGACAGCTATTCTACAGGGCTACATTGGTTTTGGGGGCTCAGTTGACAGTAAGGAATGCAGTATTGCACCCATCCTCTCTCCAGCCCGCTGCACGACTTCCATAAAAAGCAAGCTGCGTTGCAGATGCCGACACTTATGCTGTTGGGCCAGGTTTATAATAACTCTGGGAATGTCTTTGATCCAGGACTTGTTAGGAGGGGCACTAAAGTGATGGTTTCTGGGAATGTCTTTGATCCAGGACTTGTTAGGAGGGGCACAAAAGTGACGGTTTCTTTCTGCTGACATTTAGGGAACCAAATACACACAAACATGAACAGCACTAGGTCTAGGTGCTGGTGTATGCTGGTGTATGCAAAACGTTTAATACCTTCAAAATAAACAATGAACTTTTTATGGAAGTGTGACGACATCTCTTGTGAGTATTTTGTTGGGTAGTGTGAAATACGTCTAACTAGCCTTGTGAACTACACTACCGTTCAAAAGTTTGTTGTCACTTAGAAATGTCCTTGTTTTTGAAAGAAAAGCACATTTTGTTGTCCATTAAAATAACATCAAATTGATCAGAAATACAGTGTAGACATTGTTAATGTTGTAAATTACTAATGTAGCTGGAAACGGCAGATTTTTTATGGAATATCTACATAGAGGTACAGAGACCCGTCGTCAGCAACCATCACTCCTGTGTTCCAATGGCACATTGTGGTAGCTAATCCAAGTTTGTCATTTTAAAAGGCTAATTGATCATTAGAAACCCTTTTGCAATTATGTTAGCACAGCTGAAAACTGTTGACCTGATTAAAGAAGCAATAAAACTGGCCTTCTTTAGACTAGCTGAGTATCTGGAGCATCAACATTTGTGGGTTCGATTACAGGCTCAAAATGGCCAGAAACAAAGAATTTCTTCTGAAACTTGTCAGTCTATTCTTGTTCTGAGAAACGAAGGCTATTCCATGCGAGAAATTGCCAAGAAACTGAAGATCTCGTATAACGCTGTGTACTAATCCCTTCACAGAAGAAGGCAAACTGGCTCTAACCAGAATAGAAAGAGGAGTGGGAGGCCCCGGTGCACAACTGAGCAAGAGGAGAAGTACATTAGAGTGCCTAGTTTGAGAAATATCAATCAATCAAATTTTATTTTTTCAATCAAATTTTATTTATATAGCCCTTCGTACATCAGCTGATATCTCAAAGTGCTGTACAGAAACCCAGCCTAAAACCCCAAACAGCAAGCAATGCAGGTGTAGAAGCACGGAAATAGACGCCTCACAAGTCCTCAACTGGCAGCTTCGTTAAATAGTAACCTCAAAACACCAGTCTCAACGTCAACAGTGAAGAGGCTACTCCAGGATGCTTTTCTTTGCTTTTCTTTCCAAAACAAGAACATTTCTAAGTGACCCTAAACTTTTGAACGGTAGTGTACATCTAACTAGCCTTGTGAACTACGTTAAAACACCTGATAGGTTTCTATAGGCTCATGCCTATATTAAAAACACAGAAGGCTGGTCACCAGTAAAAACACAGAAGGCTGGTCACCAGTAAAATCACGTTGAAGGCTGGTCACCAGTAAAATCACAGAAGGCTGGTCACCAGTAAAAACAAGTAAGGTAAGTTGGTGGTTGAAGATATCCCTCTAGTGGTGTGGGGGCTGTGCTTTGGCAAAGTGGGTGGGGTTATATCCTTCCTGTTTGGCCCTGTCCGGGGGTGTCCTCGGATGGGGCCACAGTGTCTCCCGACCCCTCCTGTCTCAGCCTCCAGTATTTATGCTGCAGTAGTTTATGTGTCGGGGGGCTAGGGTCAGTTTGTTATATCTGGAGTACTTCTCCTGTCCTATTCGGTGTCCTGTGTGAATCTAAGTGTGCGTTCTCTAATTCTCTCCTTCTCTCTTTCTTTCTCTCTCTCGGAGGACCTGAGCCCTAGGACCATGCCCCAGGACTACCTAACATGATGACTCCTTGCTGTCCCCAGTCCACCTGGCCATGCTGCTGCTCCAGTTTCAACTGGCCTGGGCCCTAGGACCATGCCCCAGGACTACCTGACATGATGACTCCTTGCTGTCCCCAGTCCACCTGACTGTGCTGCTGCTCCAGTTTCAACTGTTCTGCCTTACTATTATTCAACCATGCTGGTCATTTATGAACATTTGAACATCTTGGCCACGTTCTGTTATAATCTCCACCCGGCACAGCCAGAAGAGGACTGGCCACCCCACATATGCTCTCTCTAATTCTCTCTTTCTTTCTCTCTCTCGGAGGACCTGAGCCCTAGGACCGTGCCCCAGGACTACCTGACATGATGGCTCCTTGCTGTCCCCAGTCCACCTGACTGTGCTGCTGCTCCAGTTTCAACTGTTCTGCCTTATTATTATTCGACCATGCTGGTCATTTATGAACATTTGAACATCTTGGTCATGTTCTGTTATAATCTCTACCCGGCACAGCCAGAAGAGGACTGGCCACCCCACATAGCCCGGTTCCTCTCTAGGTTTCTTCCTAGGTTTTGGCCTTTCTAGGGAGTTTTTCCTAGCCACCGTGCTTTTACACCTGCATTGTTTGCTGTTTGGGGTTTTAGGCTGGGTTTCTGTACAGCACTTTGAGATATCAGCTAATGTACGAAGGGCTATATAAATAAATTTGATTTGATTTGATTTGACCAGTAAAAACACAGAAGGCTGGTCACCAGTAAAAACACAGAAGGCTGGTCACTAGTAAAAACACAGAAGGCTGGTCACCAGTAAAAACACAGAAGGCTGGTCACTAGTAAAAACACAGAAGGCTGGTCACTAGTAAAAACACAGAAGTCTGGTCACTAGTAAAAACACAGAAGGCTGGTCACCAGTAAAAACACAGAAGGCTGGTCACTAGTAAAAACACAGAAGGCTGGTCACTAGTAAAAACACAGAAGGCTGGTCACTAATAAAAACACAGAAGGCTGGTCACTAGTAAAAACACAGAAGTCTGGTCACTAGTAAAAACTCATCACAGGTTGGTCACCAGTAAAAATACAGAAGGCTGGTCACCAGTAAAATCACAGAAGGCTGGTCACTAGTAAAAACACAGAAGGCTGGTCACCAGTAAAAACTCATCACAGGCTGGTCACCAGTAAAAACACAGAAGGCTGGTCACCAGTAAAAACTCATCACAGGCTGGTCACCAGTAAAAACACAGAAGGCTGGTCACTAGTAAAAACACAGAAGGCTGGTCACCAGTAAAAACTAATCACAGGCTGGTCATCAGTGTCCAAAACACAGTGAAGGTAGCAACTAAGTGGGATTCTTGTTCAGTTGTTCAACTGAATGTATTCTACTAATATGTGTTTTCCACATTCAGCCCCTCTGAATCAGAGACGTGCAGGGCGCTGCCTTAATCGACATCCACAGCACCCAGGGAACAGTGGGTTAACTACCTTGCTCAGGGGCAGAACAACATACTTTTACCTTGTCAGCTTGGGGATTCAATCCAGCAACCTTCCTGTTACTGTCCAAACGCTCAAACCACTAGGCTACCTGCCGCCCCAACTAACTAAGGTGTCTCGGGGGAGTTGGGATATGCAACAACAATAAATAATTCCAATTGTGAAATAGAACAAATATAAGCACCCACCAAATGATTATTATTATTTTTATAACTGAAAGCCAAGGTAATGAACTGTCCCTCCAGCCCAAAGCCTGCTAATCCTCATCCTACCAATCAATCAATCAAATGTTATTTGTCACAGGCTTCGTATACAACGTGTACACTAATAGTGAAATGCTACACTTATTAAGGGCCTTTCCCAACAATGCAGAGAGAAAAATAGAAAAATAATGACACAAGGAATAAATACACAATGAGTAACGATAACTTGGCTTTATACACGGGGTACCAGTAACGAGTTGATGTGCAGGGGTATAAACATAACCATGTGGTCAACATTCCAATGTTAAGGACATATATGGACTCCAGCACTGATACTTACTAACCAGTACAGCTCAGAGTGGAGGAATCTGAAGGCCACAGCTGGGATACAGTACACACCTCACTTCCACAGCAGCACAGATGACACAAGTCAGACATTCCTTCCACTCACAGTCAGCGCTCAGAACCTTGAGGACTCATGCTCCAAGACATGCACATGCCCAAACAACAGACCACTTTAATTCTAATATACAATGTGATATATATACAGTGCGGAGAACAAGTATTTGATACACTGCTGATTTTGCAGGTTTTCCTACGTACAAAGCATGTAGAGGTCTGTAATTTCTATCATAGGTACACTTCAACTGTGAGAGACGGAATCTAAAACAAAAATTCATAAAATCACATTGTATGATTTTTAAGTAATTAATTTGCATTTTATTGCATGACGGAAGCATTTGATACATCAGAAAAGCATAACTTAATATTTGGTACAGAAACCTTTGTTTGCAATTACAGAGATCATACGTTTCCTGTAGTTCTTGACCAGGTTTGCACACACTGCAGCAGGGATTTTGGCCCACTCCTCCATACAGACCTTCTCCAGATCCTTCAGGTTTCGGGGCTGTCGCTGGGCAATACGGACTTTAAGCTCCCTCCAAAGATGTTCTATTGGGTTCAGGTCTTGGAGACTGGCTAGGCCACTCCAGGACCTTGAGATGCTTCTTACGGAGCCACTCCTTAGTTGCCCTGGCTGTGTGTTTCGGGTCATTGTCATGCTGGAAGACCCAGCCACGACCAATCTTCAATGCTCTTACTGAGGGAAGGAGGTTGTTGGCCAAGACCTCGCGATACAAGGGCCCATCCATCCTCCCCTCAATACGGTGCAGTCGTCCTGTCCCCTTTGCAGAAAAGCATCCCCAAAGAATGATGTTTCCACCTCCATGCTTCACGGTTGGGATGGTGTTCTTGGGGTTGTACTCATCCTTCTTCTTCCTCCGAACACTGCGAGTGGAGTTTAGACCAAAAAGCTCTATTTTTGTCTCATCAGACCACATGACCTTCTCCCATTCCTCCTCTGGATCATCCAGATGGTCATTGGCAAACTTCAGACGGGCCTGGACATGCGCTGGCTTGAGCAGGGGGACCTTGCGTGCGCTGCAGGATTTTAATCCATGACGGCGTAGTGTGTTTCTAATGGTTTTCTTTGAGACTGTGGTCCCAGCTCTCTTCAGGTCATTGGCCAGGTCCTGCCGTGTAGTTCTGGGCTGATCCCTCACCTTCCTCATGATCATTGATGCCCCACGAGGTGAGATCTTGCATGGAGCCCCAGACCGAGGGTGATTGACCGTCATCTTGAACTTTTTCCATTTTCTAATAATTGCGCCAACAGTTGTTGCCTTCTCACCAAGCTGCTTGCCTATTGTCCTGTAGCCCATCCCAGCCTTGGTTGTGGCAAAATGGCTTAAGGACAAAAAAGTCAAGGTACTGGAGTGGCCATCACAAAGCCAAGACCTCAATCCTATAGAAAGTTTGTGGTCAGAACTGAAAAAGCATCTGCGAGCAAGGAGGCCTACACACCTGACTTAGTTACACCAGTTCTGTCAGGAGGAATGGGCCAAAATTCACCCAACTTATTGTGGGAAGCTTGTGGAAGGCTACCCTTGTTTGACCCAAGTTAAACAATTTAAAGGTAATGCTACCAAATACTCATTCAGTGTATGTAAACTTCTGACCCCCTGGGAATGTGATGAAAGAAATAAAATCTGAAATAAATCATTCTCTCTACTATTCTGACTTTTCACATTCTTACAATAAAGTGAAGATCCTA
The DNA here is from genome assembly GCF_023373465.1 of Oncorhynchus keta. NCBI lineage: Eukaryota > Metazoa > Chordata > Actinopteri > Salmoniformes > Salmonidae > Oncorhynchus > Oncorhynchus keta. The sequence continues at coordinate 41,832,351 of NC_068427.1, read as the reverse complement.
ACTGACCTAAGACAGGATTACATTTCAGGAATTGTGATAAACGGAATTTAAATGTATTTGGCTAAAGTGTATGTAAACTTTCGACTTCAACTGTATATATGACTCTGGTAAATACTAACCGAAAGCCAAGGTAATGAACTGTCACTCTAGTCCAAAGCCTGCTGATCCTCATACTACCACATGCTCTACCTTCCAGGTTTTTTAAAAATGTATTTATTTCACCTTTATTTAGCCAGGTAGGCAAGTTGAGAAGTTTTCATTTACAACTGCGTCTTGTCCAAGATAAAGCGTAGCAAATGGACACATACAACAACACAGAGTTACACATGGAATAAACAAAACATACAGTTGAAGAAAATCTATATACAGTATGTGCAAATGTGGTAAGAAAAGGGAGGTAAGGCAATAAATAGGCCATGGTGGCGAAGTAATTACAATATAGCAATTAAACACTGGAATGGTAGATGTGCAGAAGATGAATGTGCAAGTAGAGATACAGGGGTGCAAAGGAGCAAGATAAATAAATAAATACCATATGGGGATGAGGTAGTTGGATGGGCTATTTACAGATGGGCTATGTACAGGTGGTGCTTAACGCTATCAGACAGCTGGTGCTTAAAGCTAGTGAGGGAGGTAAGAGTCTCCAGCTTCAGTGATTTTTGCAATTCATTCCAGTCATTGGCAGCGGAGAACTGGAAGGAAAGGCGGCCAAAGAAGGAATTGGCTTTGGGGGTGACTAGAGAGATATACCTGCTGGAGCGCGTGCTACGGGTGAGTGCTGCTATGGTGACCAGTGAGCTGAGATAAGGCAGGGCCTTACCTATGGCGACGAGTATGAAGCGAGGGCCAACCAACGAGAGCGTACAGGTCGCAGTCGTGGGTAGTATATGGGGCTTTGGTGACAAAACGGATGGCACTGTGATAGCAAACTGGATGTAGTCTGAGTAGAGTGTTGGAGGCTATTTTATAGATGACATCGCCGAAGTCAAGGATCGGTAGGATGGTCAGTTTTACGAGGGTATGTTTGGCAGCATGAGTGAAGGATGCTTTGTTGTGAAGTAGGAAGCCACTCTAGATTTAATTTTGGATTGGAGATGCTTAATGTGAGTCTGGAAGGAGAGTTTACAGTCTAACCAGACACCTAGGTATTTGTCGTTGTCCACATATTCTAAGTCAGAATCGTCCAGAGTAGTGATGCTGGGCGGGCGGGCAGGTGTGGGCAGCGATCGGTTTACGAGACCACGGGAGGAGATTTGTATGGCATTGAAGCTCATCTGGAGGGTAGTTAACACAGTGTCCAAAGAAAGGCCAGAAGTATGCAGAATGGTGTCGTCTGCATAGAGGTGGATCAGAGAATCACCAGCAGCAAGAGCGACATCATTGATGTATACAGAGAAGAGAGCCGGCCCGAGAATTGAACCCTGTGGCACCCCCATAGAGACTGCCAGAGGTCCGGACAACAGGCCCTCCGATTTGACACACTGAACTCTGTCTGAGAAGTAGTTGGTGAACCAGGTGAGGCAGTCATTTGAGAAACCAAGGAGGTTGAGTCCGCCGATAAGAATGAGGTGATTGACAAAGTCAAAAGCCTTGGCGAGGTCGAGGAATACGTCTGCACAGTAATGTCTGGGTGCTTGGGTGGGTTGCTGTGGAGGGTGCCGGGCAGTTGACAGGGGTAGGGGTAGCCAGGTGGAAAGCATGGCCAGCCGTAGAGAAATGCTTATTGAAATTCTCAGTAATAGTGGATTTATCGGTAGTGACAGTGTTTCCTAGCCTCAGTGCAGTGGGCAGCTGGGAGGAGGTGCTCTTATTCTCCATGGACTTTACAGTGTCCCAGAACCTTTTTGAGTTAATACTACAGGATGCAAATTTCTGTTTTAAAAAGATAGCCTTAACTTTCCTTACTGCCTGTGTATATTGGTTCCTAAAAGTTGCATATCACGGGGGCTATTCGATGCTAATGCAGAACGCAACCGGATGTTTTTGTGCTGGTCAAGGGCCGACAGGTCTGGAGTGAACCAAGCGCTATAACTATTCCTGGTTCGACAATTTTTGAATGGAGCATGCTTATTTAAGATGGTGAGGAAGGCACTTTTAAAGAATAACCTGGAATCCTCTACTGACGGGATGAGGTCAATGTCATTCCAACCGGGCCAAGTCGATTAGAAAGGCCTGTTTGCTGAAGTGTTTTAGGGAGCATTTGACAGTGATGAGGGGTGATTGTTTGACTGCAGACCCATAACGGATGCAGGCAATGAGGCAGTGATCACTGAGATCTTGATTAAAAACAGCAAAGGTGTATTTGGAGGGCGAGTTAGTTAGGATGATATCTATGAGGGTGCCCGTGTTTACTGATTTGGGGTTGTACCTGATAGGTTCATTGATAATTTGTGTGAGATTGAGGGCATCAAGCTTAGATTGTAGGATGGCCGGGCTGTTAAGCATGTCCCAGTTTAAGTACATATAGAGGAGAGTGTGGTAAATTGAGCCAAAGGGGTAAATTGAGCCAATCTTGTTTCTAGGAAACCATACACAAAATCAATAATTTTACCAAATATTTAAGAGGAGGTCATCATTTCATGGAGTCTGAAGGAAGAAATGACATGGGAAAGGGGTAAGCAAGTTAGCTCACCAAGTCAAATTAATTTCTTGTGTTAGATGTTTCATGATGCTTGTATCTAAACCAAAGTAGTTCATTGTAAGATTGTTCTATATAAGATAGTTGGGAGTCTCAATAAGCTTTGATATGAGGTTTCTAAACCAAGCATGAAAGTGCATCCTTGTAGTTGTGTGGGCTAATATAGTCGAAATGTTTGCATTGGGGTAAGTTAAACAAATGACCATGGGGTAAGTTTAGCCGATTGGTTGAGCCAATGGCAAATTGAACCAATTTGTGTTTTCTACTCAGACGTAATGCAAGGCATTATTGCTGGGATATAAGCTAACAAAAGGGCCTGGGCATATGTAAAAAGTGTTTTTAAAGTACTAAGTGTTTGTTAGTTGTTAAGCCTGTGTTAAAATATGCTTAAAAGACAACAACATTTATTGTAATTGTGCTGACTTGTGTTTGGGAAATACAAGATAGACATGGTTTGATATGAGGTAGACATAATATTTAATTCAGTACATAAATTTGTAGGAGCTGAACTTACCCCGTCCCTTGGCTAACCTCAACCAGGGGTTTTATTTAATTACTTTTCTTTTTATTTAACCTTTATTTAACTAGGCAAGTCACTTAAGAAAAAAATCTTATTTACAATGACGGCCTACCCCAGCAACGCTTGGCCAACTGAGCGACGCCCTATGGGACTCCCAATCACAGCCGGATGTGATTCAGCCTGGATTTGAACCAGGGACTGTAGTGGTACCTCTTGCACTGAAATGCCTTTGACCACTGCGCCACTCGGTAGCCCACTCAGGTAGGTTGTGACAAGAGACCACTTTATTTGGGGAAGATATGTTTTCAAAAATGTAATCTTAACACAATTCTGATCATTTCCAGGGACACACAGCATCCTGAAATATATACTACCGTTGAAAATGTTGTGATCACGTAGAAATGTCCTTGTTTTTGAAAGAAAAGCACTTTTTTTGTCCATTAAAATAACATAAAATTGATCAGAAATACTGTGTAGTTAAAGAAAAGGATAGGCCACAATAACCAAGTGCGAACAGGTAGGCTTTATTAGGTTGTTATTTGTAACTAACGTTAGCTAGCTACTCTAAGTTTGATCCAGTCAAGACAGGTACTGCGTAGTCATATTCTATGATGAATAACCAAGCTATGGCAGCTATAATTCTACAATTGCGCGAGTCAGCTTGGTCGGTAGTTGTCTCTTGTTTCTCGCTCCCTCCTCGCTGCTCTAGAGGTCTTCACGGGTCCAAAAAAGTTGGACCAGTTACGAAATGGATCTGGGGCTTTCCAACCTGGACCGATATGTATAAAAAAAAATGTAAATATAGAGACCGGTTCTGAACTGACCTGAAGACAACTAGACCCGTTCAGTATAGACCAGTTTGGATCCAGACCCGGTCTGTTCCCGAGTGAGGGAAGCAGCAGAAAAGTCATTTATTAAGAGACTTTATTATCCGGAGCTAGTAATGCGCGAGAGGAGGAAGAGAAGAGGTGCTGCAGGCGGGGGATGGGCCGTACTGTGAGCTAGTCCAGGCTGAGTTTATCCACCTTTAAAGATGCAATATGTAACTTTTTGGGTGACCCGACCAAATGTATATAGAATTGTGAGTTATAGATCTGTCGTTCTCATTGAAAGCAAGTCTATGAATTGTTAGATCTGTTCTAGGTGCGCTACTTTACTTCTATGTTTCCCATTATTACGTTTTGTTTTTGCTCTTTTACTTTAGATTTTTACACCAGCTTCGAACAGCGGAAAATACAATATTTTGGGTTAATGAAAATATATTTCACAACGGTTTAGATGGCACAATGATTCTGTACATTGTACATTGCTTGTTATGTTTAGCAACCAGGAAATGGCAGAGTGATTTCTGCATATTGCACCTTTATTGAAATGGACAAAGGCTGTTTCTCTTCACGTGGGAGAGAAAAGTCCTATGAGCGGAAATAAATTAATTGTTGGCTGTAGAGACTAGAAAATGTCCATCACACCTTAAGAATCATCAACACTCCAACAACGTACAGGGAGGGGAGGGGAGTAGTGTTGTTGTTTTCATGTAGAGGCATTAAGGGTAACCATGGTAATGCCTTTTTATTGGCCCATACCGTAAGCCTGGCCTCAAGCGAAGCTTAGTAACCTCAGAGGCCTACGGGGCTTGAGAGAGAGCCCAGCGCTAGGTAGTGTTAGTGGTTATTCAGGCACATAGCTAGCACACCGCGTCGCTATCGGCCTGATGTGGTGGGGAGAGACCCAGAGACTTTCCACAAACTGCTGTGAGTGAAATTGTGTGGTCTGTTCGTGGCCAGCGTGCTCAGACAGACACTCCACGGGCCAGCCTCCCATCCCAGAGTAAACTAACAGGAATGTGTTGTCTAAAGACAGGGCTGCTGTGCTGTGAGGAAACCTCTGGTCTCTCACTAGGGTTGGTTTCTATGGAGAACGCAGGTGAAGTAGCCTACAAAGTTGCATCAGAAGACATTTCAAGTAAGCCCAAACTGAAAAAACCTTGTACTCCACCAATTCTATAATTTTTTTTCTCCATCCTATTCAAATCAACTGTTATTTGTCACATGCGCCGAATACAAGTGTAGACTTTACCATGGAATGCTTACTTACAAGCCGTTTCCAAACAAGGCACTTAAAAAGTAAGAAAAATGTACAAATATTTAAAAAAAATAGTAACACGATAAAATGACGAGGCTATATACAAAGAGTACCGGTACCGAGTCAGTGTAGTATGGTACAAGGTAGTTGGGGTGATTGATTGAGGTAATATGTACAAGTTGATTTGGTTTGGTGATTGATTGATTGATTGAAGTACTATGTACATGTAGGTAGGGGGTGAGAATTGTCCCATCCTTGCCTAAATAGTCGGCTAGATAGCAGGTGATATAATTATGTGAATGAGTATCAACACAAACGTTTATTGTACCCTAACCTGAACTGAAAGCTATACAACTGTTTTGATTTGTGGTATTTTAAATAAACAAAAACTAGTACAATTGCATCTTACATACCACAAGACACTTACCAGACCTCACACAAGCAAGATCAAAATAACCATGCAGGCTCCTTGTGCATGTCCACAGAGTGACAGTTGAAGAATGCCTGTTCACGCCACATGGCCCCTCACTGCCTAGACAGGTCATTTTTCCTCACCCCGGCTGTTTACAGCTCAGAAGCAACTATTTTAACACCCCGCCATTCATCAACGAGAAATTCATCTCCAAAGACTGTCACAAGCAACTATTTATAGGAATAATACCATTCCACAGACAGGATACTCTGCGGATGAATAACCATTGGTGTTATGTTACATCAGTCACTCCATATATTCATCGATGCCGTTTCCATTTCAATATATCTGTCATAAGTAACTGGTCCTGTGTTACACCATAGACTGGAGCAGGGCCTTAGCTTTGCTCCTGATGAAGGAACATAGATATGGAGGACACTGAGGCTAAACATACACCTATGGTTTCCACGGCAACAGAGTTGATCAGGTCGACAGAACCCATCTGGTGTCGTCAGACAGCAGCGAACCCAGACACCTTTGCCATTTGATAAAGGTCACTCTCCTCTCCTCTGCTGCATCAGTTTGGTTGTCAAAGCGTTTTTGCAGATGCCTTCATAGATACAGGTTATTGGAAAGTCTGAGGCTGTCTAATGAGTTTCCTGGCCCTGCAGGTTGGAGATCAATGTGTTGACCGCCAAACATCCCCAAGTTCTGTGTCCTCCTGTCTCTACGGCATGTGTTTTGATAAACATACAGTACAGAGGACTAGGCAATGGGTCCTGAGATACCAACTCCTGCACTTACACAGTCTGTAGGAAAATCCACACGTAGGTACCCATGCTGCACACATGTACACTGTTATTATGTTAGATGTATTTCTAGCATGATTGACAGCTCAGATAAATCTAATCGTTACTGTGACAGTCTCATGTCAGATATGAGAGTGGTGAACACTGACTACCCACTGCTACTGCCCCACTAACCATGTCCACATGTTTCTTTCTGCAAGCATGTACACACACACATCATGCCGTTGCCTGGGAACGCAGCCACTCCATGAGAACCGTTGAAGTCCGACTCAGCGTGCAGATTTACAGTGCAGAGGTACTGTTTCAAATGTACGACATACATGAGTTACTGTCCTTCTCTCTCCTGCCCGACGACAGAAACGCTAAACAGATGCTCTCCGTCTCTCTCGCTCCCTCCGTCTCTCATAAACTCTTTGGCCGAATGTTTGAAAATGGGCAGGTGAGAAAGTAAGGTCTGCCAAAAGCACCAGATGACAGTTACTGAGGTAACAGTATAGTGTTGTATGACTTAAGCCCTGCTGCACCCTGAGGAAATATCCATTTCATTCCCTAGATGGCGAACATACAAGATAGCAGGTGAGTGGATGGCTGCTCTTGTTATGTATATTTCATAATGGAAATAATCATTGGAAGTTTTGAAGTCTTCTTGGCTTTATGATATGTAGTAATTGGAAACATGTGGACATTTATTGCGCATAGAGCTCTGATTTAAAAGCTGAATGTAAACGTTTGTTAGATTAATTATTATTTTCTTACTGCCTTACTGCCTTTCTCAGCTTTTACAGCAACAATCATCATCAGACAAGAATGTTGTGACATTCTTTGGCTTTTCCTAATGCTCGAAAGAAAATAGGAGTTTTCTTTCTCATCCAGGCTCAATGTTCCTCCCAGGCAGTCCCAAAGCTTCTCTCACTCGTCTTGTCTGATTTGGCAGCTGCTGTAGCACTGTGAGAGTTCTGTAAGGCCCAGGTCCAACCAGCCTACCCTTTCATCCTAACCACTGTCCCAGGCCCAACCAGCCTACCCTCTCGCCCTAACCCATGGCCCAACCAGCCTACCCTCTCTCCCCAACCCCTGGCCCAACCAGTCTACCCTCTCTCCCCAACCCCTGGCCCAGGCCCAACAAGCCTACCCTCTCTCCCCAACCCCTGGCCCAACCAGCCTACCCTCTTTCCCCAACCCCTGGCCCAACCAGCCTATCCTTTCATCCTAACCACTGACCCTGGCCCAACCAGCCTACCCTCTCTCCCCAACCCCTGGCCCAGGCCCAACAAGCCTACCCTCTCTCCCCAACACCTGGCCCGGGCCCAACAAGCCTACCCTCTCTCCCCAACCCCTGGCCCAGGCCCAACCAGCCTACCCTCTCTCCCCAACCCCTGGCCCAACCAGTCTACCCTCTCTACCCAACCCCTGGCCCAACCAGTCTACCCTCTCTCCCCAACCCCTGGCCCAACCAGTCTACACTCTCTCCCCAACCCCTGGCCCAACCAGCCTACCCTCTCTCCCCAACCCCTGGACCAACCAGCCTACCCTTTCATCCTAACTGTCCCTGGCCCAACCAGCCTACCCTCTCTCCCCCACCCCAGGCCCAACCAGCCTACCCTCTCTCCCCAACCCCTTGCCCAACCAGTTTACCCTCTCTCCCCAAACCATGGCCCAACCAGACTACCCTCTCTCCCCAACCCCTGGCCCAACCAGCCTACCCTTTCTTCCCAACCCCTGGCCCAACCAACCTCTCTCCCCAAACCTTGGCCCGGGTCTATGATGTCAACCACCCAGGAGATTGTTTACACTCAGTGGATGCCCAGACAGTTCAGGATTCTGGGACGGGGGCCGGCCACAGAGGAGCTCAGTGAGTGATTTCACAGAGACATAGAGACAGACAGAGACCCAGGCCAAGACTTCAGCAAACCACCAGACCAGACCTCCTCTAGGAGAGGAGTTCTCCTTACTCTGGCTCCTCCTTAGCCTTCCTCTCTGTGTCTGACCAACCAGGCAAGTCCAACACCACTTTGTTGTTTACAAGTGTGGTGTTTCACTACATTCCACTGGAAAAGATCAGAGTTTTACCCTTCAATTAGATGCCAATTACCCATTGGTTTCAGAGTAATTTGTCTTGTTATGCTGACAAGAAAAAAGTTGTGTTGAATTACTGTGTTTATGCTCCCTGAATAAAGTTCATTTAAAGCGGTAATCAGCAGTAGAAACAATAACAAAGTGGCCTCCCCGCCCCTGGTTTGGTAAAAAGATGAGGGATGTTGCTGAATAAATGTAAAATCACTCAACTTCGTAGACAGAGCTATGGATGAAAGGATTGACCATCCATGATATCTAAATGATAGTTTTAACCATGTTTTGAGGCTATATAGTGTTGGTTTATATTTTCTTTGTTTACAAACATTGGAGTCAAAACAAGCTTATATTTTATGTTCTGATGGGGTACCACAGTAGAACTAAAGCTCATGAGTTATATTCTTCAAGAATCAATGGGTGCATATAATTAGCTTATAAGTCCAGAAATGGATGTAGCAACTGCTGCTTGCCCCTTTAAGCAGAGACTTTTCACTGTGCAGGCCACTAACAGACAATAACACAGAATGAGTAATGACTCACCGAAGAGTATTGTGCCTAACTCTGAAACATTTCTCAGTCAAACATCATCTGTGTGTCTCAGGGACAGCCTTGGCATTATGACATCAGCTGCAGATGTGCAACATTAACTCTTTATTGTCGCGTCCTACGAGGTAAATTGATACCTCTGGCAAAGACGTCACTATCTAGCCACTTCTTAACCAGTCTCATTTCGGTGTCTCCTTCAGAAGGGAGTGGCTGGCAAAAACACTGTTTTGTAACTGTGCTGTGTTGCTGCAATGGGGTGCAAGGAGGCAGCTTCAGGGTGGAAAAGGAAAATAAAGTTTCCAGGTAATGCATTGCACCTCATTTGCATCTAAATCACTGTTTTAAATATTCATGCTGAGAATAGTAATACAGCATTGGCCAGATGAAAGGAGAAACTCTCTGTCCATGTCCCTAAAATGACACCCTATTCCCTACTTAGTGCACTACTTTTGACCAGAGCCTTATGGGTGTCTGGTCAAAACTAGTGCACTATATAGGGAATAGGGTGCCATTTGGGAGACACACTGCAGCAGCAAGCCAGTCAGATGAATGAATACTGCCCTGAATGCCCTTAACCTCCTTTACCTCCACACAGCACCTTGATGTAATATTCAGCAGATGCATCTTCATTAGACTGGCCTGTGTCCCAAAATGGCACCCCATACACTAAATAGTGCACTAGTTTTGACCAAAGCCCTGGTCAAATATAGTGCACTATATAGGGAATAGGGTGCCATTTGGGACACATACATATTGTACAACCACAGTCTTCATCAGAGCCTTGTCAGAATATATTAAGGGAATGTATTGTATATTTCCTCTGGGTCATGTTTAGGGTAGTATTTTTGCATTATATTTTATTTGCATTGTATTTCATTTTTACTGGCCACGGTTGTAGACTAAGACTAATGGAATTTAAAGCATACGCTATTTATCCTTAAAGAAAAAGGTTTTCCATCGTTTTTGTTTGGCGTGTAGAAATTATCGGGAGTGCAATCAAAATGACAGTATTTCAAAAGATTGTCTGGTCTGCTCAGAAGAATGAGGTTAATAATCTCTCCAGAGTAGTCCTGTGGTTGTAACTACTGGTTAAGTCACGCTGCTATATCCTTCTTTTGTTAGACTTCCTGGGAGGTTTGGAAGAACAGTGAGCATCCAAATGGTACAGAGAACATTAGAGTTGGTTTAGTCCAAATGTTCCACTCTCATCCTTTTCTATAATGACATTTCTATTATAGCATCATTGGCCAGCCCTTAATTTCTTCCCAGGTAAGCTACTCGTTTAAATGTAATTGAGCTATTAGCCACCATGGAGCTGCCTGGAGCGCTTTTCTCCTTTTATGCTCCTGATGGTAATGGAAACCCTGTCAAGATCCTCCTGACTCTCAGCAGTAGAGGCAGAGTAATACGAAGGACAGAGCCTTTCAGCGTTAGCTACCAATTACACAATAACCTTTAGCAACTGTTGTACATACTGGAGATAGCTTTCACAGGCTGGCTGCCTGGCTTATGGAAATGTCTGCCAACTATGGTGGAGGTTATAGGCTAGGCTTCACTCCTACCCCAGCCACTCAGTGCCAGAGGCTCAAAACAAAAAGGGGAAAGCATAAGTCTTGTGCTACACGTCCACGAATTGGCTTTGGGGTAAACAGACCAAGAAGTCAACATGGTTTATTCACGAGCACATCTCAAGCTGATCCTCAGCCGCCCGTGCCTCCGGTCATACAGACAGATCATATTGATCTACCAATGACACCGGGGATATTTAGCTCCAGCTAACCGGGGCTGTAACCTGTGCTGCGTTTCGAGAGTAGAAACCAGCCACTTGTGATGGACTGTGCTTTTTCTCTTTCTCCTGACAGCCTCTTTAATCTGGACCTTGTTTGTTTTTCCTGAGTGCCCAATGATTGGCTTAACCTGAACTGACAGGAAAACGGTTAAAGACCAATAAGGAAGCCTCCTCCACTCCCGCGGACAATTCAAACAGAGTGTCAGCCGTGTGAGGGACTGCATGACGGCAGGTAGCCTAGTGGTTATAGTGTCGGGCCAGTAACCGAAAGGTTGCTAGATCGAATCCCCGAGCTGACAAGGTAAAAATCTGTTGTTCTGCCCCTGAACAAGGCAGTTAACCCACTGTTCCTAGGCTGTCATTGTAAATAAGAGTTTGTTCTTAACTGACTTGCCTAGTTAAATAAAAAATGACCTGCTTCCAAACATCAATGTGAATGGAATGTAGAAATGAATCTACTGCCTTTAACCCTCAATTAGAACAGAGGGCCTTACCCTGACGCAGAGTCTGTAACATTGAGGGGTGGGGGACATGCCAGTCTGGTCTGCCTACTTTCCTTATGCACAATCAGAGGCTTCATGTGAAGAATGTGGAGCTATGAGTAACAATGAAGATGATGTGACACTGAGGTGTGACAGACTAACGTCGGTCTGTCTGCACCACTTCCACTGAGCTTCAAGCCCACCCACACAGCCCAGAATGCCCTTGTTCATACCGTTACACGTCAGTCCCAACCTTCCTGGACTCCTCAACCCCTATGGTAGTAATAACATCTCAGGGAGCAGGTCCATGGGGTCCATGCCTGTGATAAAGTGCCTTGTCAGTAGACGACACGCTCACTCATACTGGTTGGACGACCAGGGGTCATCCATCAAGTGCAGCCTGGTTCTGTCCGGATCTGTGCCGTGGGCCATTGAACCCCCAGCTCCCCCATGGACGCTCTGTCGTCGTCGTCGTCGTCCCCCGTTCTCGTCCTGTCTGGCTGGACCGTATATGCATTCCAGGGGCCCAAATCAGTACAGACCCAGGGACGGACTAGCACCATCTGTCATCCAGGTTAACATAGCTGAAGGTCTGGTCCACCTCCATGATTGGGGGCTCCGATCATAAGTAGTTCACTACGTAGGGAATAGGGTGCCATGTGGGACACTGAATGGAGCCTCCATCCTCCATAGCCAGGCCCCCAGGTATGGTCTGCCAAGGTCACAGAGCCCTGATGGCTGGTGACATTCTTTACGACTGACCTGCAATTTCCTAATGACAAATTAAAAGGTACTGATCACAGGCTTTGAACGTTTTATTAATTTCCATTCAGCCAAGAACGACAACACACGTGAAAAAAAAAACTGCATTCGAAAATGTTTTGTGTGTTAAAGAAAGTGTGTCATAATCGTTCAAATCATTCCATTGGTTTGGCACAAAGTTCTGATTTAAACGGGAATCCATCCGTGAACTCACAATGCTGTCAGCCATACTTGGATTCCAGACAAGGTGTGCTTATAGCCTCATATAGAGTAATCTAATGTTTAAAGTGCATGCATCATTTACTCGGCTCATTTCCAAACCCTAGGCATGAAATTCACTTCCTTAGGCTGATTTTCAGGAAGCCAACATAAATGACAGACTGGCTAGCCCTGAAGGTCAAAGCCAAACAAACACACCGCTTTCTATCCAGCTGCAACAGCAGACCAGAAAACCCACTCCCACAACACTTTCTCCCTACATGACTATATATTTAGTACAAGGGGGTGTCAGGGGTGCCATTTGGTAGCCATTATGGTAGATGGAGGAAATCAGGGAAGTGGTGTGGTAGAGGAAAACACAGGAAGCAATGCTGGAGACTACCTCCATATGCAAACCATTACCCTGCCTGTTATCAGACAGCCCCACCATCATGACCCTGGCAAGAAATCCAGGAGATAGTTTGCTTAATTTCAGTTTATGTGACAAAACAAGCAACTATAGTGTAGAGAATCATTGTACCAACTAAACCGCTGTGAAATATATTTTCCATAACCAAATAATATTGTATTTTCAGCTGTTTGAAGCTGGTGTACAAAACCGAAAGACGCAAAAACTAAACATAATATATATATATATATATTTTTTTTTTCCTAAAGTAAGTAGTGGGGAAGCCAGATTTCAGACACGGCCATAGTTTTTTCAGATGTGTGTATTAAATCTCTCCTGTACTTCTTGCCAGGGTTACGATGGTGGGACTGTCTGATAAAAGGCAGGCACGGTAATGGTTTTCATATGGAGGTAGTCTACTGGACTGCTTCCTGTGTTCTCGCACACCACACCCCCTCCCCTACTATTTAGGACATAAGTATGGGCATTTGGACACGGCCACTGTGGATCTTTGAAACCTGTTGCTTTTTAACGAGTCAAACGTTGTGCTCAAGAGAATGAGTTATACCCCTCCTGTATGTGTGTTTCATTTCTCTCCATCCACCATTGCTGTACGCAGTCTAGGATTCAGCACACTGACAGTGTTCGATGTGAGAGCCATTTCTGCAGCAGTTCTGTCTGTGCTGTTACACCCTGGTCACATGCTTCAGGTGTTGCTGTAAACGGTACCCCGCCCCCTCTCTCTAAGTGTTCAGAATACCCCAGCACATTAATACAGCCCCTGCGCTCTTCTCCACTGTCCAGACGTGTCTATCTGTGTACATGTGGGAATGTATTTATTAATACAAAAGACTTTGAATGTATGAAATATGAATGAGCTTGTGATGTGTAATTGATGTGTGAATAATGCATGTCCTGCCTGTATTTCAAATGTTGTGAGGTCTGGGCATGGTGTGGGTATGGTGTGGGCATGGTGTGGGCCTGGGTAAATAACTAGTAGTCTTGGAGAGAAATACAGTGAGCACAGATAAGCACCTGAAGCAGCACCTGAAGCAGCACCTGAAGCCTTGTGCTTCAATGACTCATACCTCATTCACTATAGTTGATGCCTAATTTCCAAGACAGCAGAAGAGCTTTTGTACAACAGAGGAAGCAGTGGTTGAGGTCTCCACGACGACGTACCGGAGCAGATGAATCCCCTAACTCCGGGCCAGCAGCAACTGAAATGCCTCATTAGAACATGGCGCAGCTTGGGAAGCCATAGAAATTAGGCATAGAATGGAAAGAGGACAGAAATGGAAAGTTGAAAAAAATATGTATATTTAGAGAGAGAACACTGGCCTACACTGTTTTCCTTAGCTTCATCTGTACCTCATACATCCACCATGTCTCATGAATCAGCATTCAGGACCACATCATGGCACAAAGCATAAGGTTCTATCGATGATCTGCATCCTAATGATTACTTGGCATTCGACTCAGCACTTAGCATCAAACATCCCCCACCCTAAAAAAATGTGGGTCGTTCATTTTTCAAACCTTGATTACGTTTGAAAAGTATCCTTAACTAACAAGGCCCTCCTCGGTCTCCCCGCCTGGCTGGCGGCAGCCCACGCAGTGAAGTCACCGCTGTTCCATAATCACCTCTGGAGCCTCCAGGCCTGAACTAATGAGATGGAGCAGTCGCATACAACGTGTCTGATATGCCGACACATAACTCTCACAAAAGGCACCCTATTCCCTATCAATAGCTGGCTCTGGTCAAACATAGTGCACTTTATAGGGAAGAGGGTGCCATTTGGGATGCTGCCAATGAAGCAGTGACGCCACTCTCTCCCTGGGCCTGTATACATGTTGGACGGGGTGAAGGCTGGATGGAGCATCACAGTGCTGGAAGTTGAAAACAAGGAGTCAGATTTCATATTAAACTTGAAGTAATGGAGTAATTTTCTTTCTTTTGGAAGAGCTTTAAGGGGGGTTATGAAGCTGCAACTACTCATATAACACTAATGAGGCTATGTTTTTTTAGGATCAGATTTGAGGAATTATCGCCACATCAAAAACCTACTCATTTTACCATGGCCTGTTTTTTTTATACCCAGGATCAAATTTTGTAAATGTCACAAAGCTCTAATCTCCCTCCACCAAAAGATTATATACATGGCGAAAACTATAGTTTTCAACTTAATGTTTTAAATAAAAACATCCATTGTCATCAGTGTATGTGGGTGGCTCTGAGGTTTATCATCGGAGACACTCATTAATTGATGAAGTGTTTGATGTTTCAAAGAAATGCCGAGGGAAATAATAATGAGTCCAATCTCATTCATTTCAGTGAAAGTCTACTTGCTATTTTCTTTCTACATCTAATCAACACACACTGCATAAATAGGGCAACATTTGAATTGCAGAGTCTGTGTTCAACATGAACAGAATGAGTGTCTGGGTCACTCAAGATAATCTTCCATTTGGTAATGCTGTTTAATAACGCAGCGATTTTCACATCATTCCTGTCCATCATCAACTTGAGAATAATTCAAGCCTGTCCATCATAGCCAGTCTCTTCTGCTAGGACCTTATAATGGGGATGTAAGGAATTAGGATATTAGGCTTGACTCTGGCTATTCCCCCAGATACTGACATTATAGCCTCCACAATCTACAAAAACAAATAATCATTTCTGAGATCACAGCAACCTCTAACACTATCAGAAGCATCCTGGCACAAGACCCCATAGCATATTTGGACAGAATGGATTCCTAGAAGCTAGGTATAACATACGGCAATGTTGTTTCTCACTGCAATATGCTGTATGTCTGAGCACCAAAGAGGACTCGAAGAGGGATAGATATGTAATATGTCTCCTCTCTCAAGTCCTCTTTAAAGATATCATTTCTTTCTGTTTTTTTCCCTAGATCACAGTTATTCCTAAGAGGATCCAACCAGAACAGCAGTATGAGAGCCTCCCAGATTTGTATCAGCCCTGACAGTGAAGTGCCGAGAGAAGATGTGAGAGAATAGAGAGCAGCAAAAGTGATTGAAAGAGTAGAAAGATGAAAAGAGAGAGGAATAGATAGAGGGACATAGAAAAAAAGAGAAAGATGAAGCGAGAGATGGAGATACAGGGCGATTCCACACCAGCGTAGAAAGAAAATATTTTTGGTATCTCAGATTGTTCTGGCCATTCTCACATAGAAATAGTATTTTGGAATCTAGACATACTCCATATTTGAGAGAACACTATAAGGAATATAATGACACCAAGATGTCTGTTTGTTTCACAGATCATATGCAGTGGGGCAAAAAAGTATTTAGTCAGCTACCAATTGTGCAAGTTCTCCCACTTAAAAAGATGAGAGAGGCCTGTAATTTTCATCATAGGTACACTTCAACTATGACAGTCAAAATTAGGAAAAAAATCCAGAAAATCACATTGTAGGATTTTTAATGAATTTATTTGCAAATTATGGTGGAAAATAAGTATTTGGTCACCTACAAACAAGCAAGATTTCTGGCTCTCACAGACCTCTTCTTTAAGAGGCTCCTCTGTCTTCCACTCGTTACCTGTATTAATGGCACCTGTTTGAACTTGTTATCAGTATAAAAGACACCTGTCCACAACATCAAACAGTCACACTCCAAACTCCACTATGGCCAAGACCAAAGAGCTGTCAAAGGACACCAGAAACAAAATTGTAGACCTGCACCAGGCTGGGAAAACTGAATCTGCAATAGGTAAGCAGCTTGGTTTGAAGAAATCAACTGTGGGAGCAATTATTAGGAAATGGAAGACATACAAGACCACTGATAATCTCCCTCGATCTGGGGCTCCACGCAAGATCTCACCCCGTGGGGTCAAAATGATCACAAGAACGGTGAGCAAAAATCCCAGAACCACACGGGGGGACCTAGTGAATGACCTGCAGAGAGCTGGGACCAAAGTAACAAAGCCTACCATCAGTAACCCACTACGCCGCCAGGGACTCATATCCTGCAGTGCCAGACGTGTCCCACTGCTTAAGCCAGTACATGTCCAGCCCCGTCTGAAGTTTGCTAGAGAGCATTTGGATGATCCAGAAGAAGATTAGGAGAATGTCATATGGTCAGATCAAACCAAAATATAACTTTTTGGTAACTCAACTCGTCGTGTTTAGAGGACAAAGAATGCTGAGTTGCATCCAAAGAACACCATACCTACTGTGAAGCAAGGGGGTGGAAACATCATGCTTTGGGGCTGTTTTTCTGCAAAGGGACCAGAACGACTGATCCGTGTAAAGGAAAGAATGAATGGGGCCATGTATCGTGAGATTTTGAGTGAAAACCTCCTTCCATCAGCAAGGGCATTGAAGATGAAACGTGGCGGGTTCTTTCAGCATGACAATGATCTCAAACACACTGCCCGGGCAACGAAGGAGTGGCTTCGTAAGAAGCATTTCAAGGTCCTGGAGTGGCCTAGCCAGTCTCCAGATCTCAACCTCATAGAAAATCTTTGGAGGGAGTTGGAAGTCCGTGTTGCCCAGCAACAGCCCCAAAACATCACTGCTCTAGAGGAGATCTGCATGGAGGAATGGGCCAAAATACCAGCAACAGTATGTGAAAATCTTGTGAAGACTTACAGAAAATGTTTGACCTCTGTCATTGCCAACAAAGCGTATATAACAAAGTATTGAGATAAACTTTTGTTATTGACCAAATACTTATTTTCCACCATAATTTGCAAATAAATAAATTAAAAATCCGACAATGTGATTTTCTGGATTTTTTTTCTAATTTTGTCTGTCATAGTTGAAGTTTACCTATGATGAAAATTACAGGCCTCTCTCATCTTTTTAAGTGGGAGAACTTGCACAATTGGTGGCTGGCTAAATACTTTTTTGCCCCACTGTAGGGTCTTACAGGAGGCATGTATAGGTCTAAAAAGGGGCCTAAAATGGCCACTTTCATCACGACTTTCTCAAAAATGGTATGTGATACAAATGTAAAAAGCATGTCAAACATCCTTCCTCTCAATGAAGTTTACGTGAGAATTGCCAGAACAATCTCAGACAGCAAAAATATTTTCCCCCTCCGCTGGTATGGAATCGATCTATATGGAATCGATCTATAGAGAGAGAGAGAGAGAGAGAGAGAGAGAGAGAGAGAGAGAGAGAGAGAGAGAGAGAGAGAGAGAGAGAGAGAGAGAGAGAGAGAGAGAGAGAGAGAGAGAGAGAGAGAGAGAGAGAGAGACTGCTATCTAAACTGGGCTCTTCCTATTAGTCTGACCATAGCCTTGGTCCTACGATATGGACATAAAACAGATGGACAGATGTTTATTAAAAAAGGCCTTATGATTAATGAACAGAACCCAGAGAGCAATAATAGAGAGAGAGGGGAGGAAGAAGAGACCCGGTTAGCGCACTTGTATGCATAAATTGTCATCTTTTGTTGTTGCGCTCCTTAAAAGGTATTGAAGTTGTAAAGTATTCCACCCCCAAACCTCTCCCCCACATTCTGTATAGCTTGTTTCTATGGCAACCTTGTCTCTCAACATTTTCAAAGGGGAAAAGTTTTACCAGATAGGATTAATAGATTCACGGTACATTTATCAGATGACACTTAAGTCTTTCGTGTGTCGCAGATACACACTGCTTATGTTTGTCGCTTGTGAGTTGGAGATTTTTCTCTCCTCTGTTTGTTCACCTACCAGTAGGTATCTCACTGCAATGAATAGTCTGCACACTGTGTGACACAGAGCCAGACAAACGAGACAGAGAAGATAGGTATGGAATGGATGAATGTGAGTGTTGTCACAGAGGAACGGATGTCACCTACAGCTCTGTGAAGGTCGGGGTTGTTAGTCCTCTGTCACCATCTGTCGGCAAGAGTCCATCTCCTGCGTCCAGCATGGTGACAGACCTGCAAAGGATCATAAATCCATGATCCGATGTTCAGTTAAACCACTGTCTGTGACCTAAGAGAAGTTAGTAGCTGACCCCAGCACGTTGGTGTTCTCTAGTCATTCAATCAACACCCGTCTGCCATTACTCCCAGAGTGCACTGCTCCGACATCTTAGAGCGGGCCCCCATCTCCCCCTCAGTCACTCGCCCATTCTCCCTGCATCCGTCAGCTCATTTGGAAGGTAAAGAACAAGACAGTCTGAGCCGAGGGAGCTAGATCAGATCCCTATCTTAGGGCGGCCAATATGTTGCCATGACACTGGTGGAGCAGAAGATCTGGTTTAATCCTGTTTTTTGATCCTCATCAGTCCCCGGACCCCAAAGCAATATGCATCAAATTGGCCAGTAACTGGTTTTGCATCAGTGGGCCGGGCCAGCTGAATTGGCCCAGCAGACCACTCAGTCATGCATTATTCACTATGGGGAGGCATTCATCCCTTTTGAGTGAAGGCTAAATAATTAACGGCAGAAAATTAGTTTGGCTTATTTTTGTTCCATTCAGGGTGCCAGCGGCTTGTGTCTTGGCAAAATGAATGAAGTGGGAACAGTGACGGACGCCAGCAAACATTTTAATGAGGAATATCCCTTACAACTCAAACACAGGGAATCGAATCAAGGGTGATGATGGGTTGTTTGGAAGAACTTCAATCATGTCACCATATTTCTACCCCTCTCGCTCAATTTCTCTTCCTGTTTTACACTCTTTTCAGCCTCTGTCACAGTGCAAATCTCTCTTAAATTCAACTGAAGAGCATCAAACACACCAACACCTAATATGTGTGTTAAGAGGTCAAATGGGAAAAACGTGGGAAAAGA
The DNA here is from genome assembly GCF_023373465.1 of Oncorhynchus keta. NCBI lineage: Eukaryota > Metazoa > Chordata > Actinopteri > Salmoniformes > Salmonidae > Oncorhynchus > Oncorhynchus keta. Next base: position 41,812,878 of record NC_068427.1, on the reverse strand, counting down.
GAATAATAAAAATGTCACTCACTCATCCTATCTTCCAAGATATCACCCGGAGAGATTACATCCTTCCTATCTTCCAAGATATCACCCGGAGAGATTACATCCTTCCTATCTTCCAAGATATCACCTGGAGAGATTACATCCTTCCTATCTTCCAAGATATCACCCGGAGAGATTACATCCTTCCTATCTTCCAAGATATCACCTGGAGAGATTACATCCTTCCTATCTTCCAAGATATTACCTGGAGAGATTACATCCTTCCTGTCCTCTGAGATATCACCTGGAGAGATTACATCCTTCCTGTCCTCTGAGATATCACCTGGAGAGATTATATCCTTCCTATCCTCTGAGATATCACCCGGAGAGATTATATCCTTCCTATCCTCCAAAATATCACCCGGAGAGATTATATCCTTCCTATCCTCCAAGATATCACCTGGAGAGATTACATCCTTCCTATCCTCTGAGATATCACCTGGAGAGATTACATCCTTCCTATCCTCTGAGATATCACCCGGAGAGATTACATCCTTCCTATCCTCCAAGATATCACCTGGAGAGATTACATCCTTCCTATCCTCCAAGATATCACCTGGAGAGATTACATCCTTCCTATCCTCTGAGATATCACCCGGAGAGATTATATCCTTCCTATCCTCCAAGATATCACCTGGAGAGATTACATCCTTCCTATCCTCCGAGATATCACCTGGAGAGATTATATCCTTCCTGTCCTCCAAGATATCACCTAGGGAGATTTGGAAAAATGTGCCTACTGTGACATTAACTCACTAACACTGGCATGCAACATGAACCATACTGTATAGGACGCAGGGCTATAGCAACAAGCAGACACATTTCAACCAATTAGGAGCTGTAGGAGAGAAGAGGCAGGAGGGTTAGGGGAGGCAGGCAGAGGGGAGCCAGAGGGAGGTATAGCTACAAACTGTAACACCCGATAGTGTGATTTAACCCCACAAATATGTACCATTGCACTGGTAGTCACAGGTGTGGCTATGCAAAACATTGGCTGATATTTTTCAACTGACCTGGTATTGGTGATACTATCTTCGTCTTCAATTCGTGGAAACAGGAGTCTCAAAATGTCTGTGCAGTTGCAGGGGCTCCGTTTTGAATTTAGAAAATGCTTCATTAAAGTATATACACTACCGATCAAATGTTTGGGATCAGTTAGAAATGTCCTTGTTTAAAATGACATCAAATTGATCAGAAATACAGTGTAGACATTGTTAATGTTGTAAATGACTATTGTAGCTGGAAACGGCTGATTCTTAATGGAATATCTACATAGGCGTACAAATCAAATCAAATAGTATTTGTCACATACACATGGTTAGCAGATGTTAATGTGAGTGTAGCGAAATGCTTGTGCTTCTAGATCTGACAGTGTAGTAATATCTAACAAGTAATCTAACCATTCCCCAACGACTACCTAATACACACAAATCTAAAGGGGTGAATGAGAATATGTACATATAAGTATATGGATGAACGATGGCCGAGCAGTATAGGCAAGGTGCTGTATAAAATACAGTATATACATGTGATATGAGTAATGTAAGATATGTAAACATTATAAAAGTGGCATTATTTAGACTGCCATTGTATAAAGTGACTAGTGACCCATTTCTTAAAGTGGCCAGTGATTGGGTCTCAATGTAGGCAGCAGCCTCTCTGAGTTAATGATTGAGATCGAAGCTGTTTTTCAGTCTCTCCGTCCCAGCTTTGATGCACCTGTACTGACCTCACCTTCTGGATGGTAGCGGGGTGAACAGGCAGTGGTTCGGGTGGTTGATGTCCTTGATGATCTTTTTGGCCTTCCTGTGACATCAGGTGCTGTATGTATCATAGATGGCAGGTAGTTTGCCCCTGGTGTTGCGTTGTGCAGACCGCACAAACCTTTGGAGAGCCTTGTGGTTGAGGGAGGTGCAGTTGCCATACCAGGCGGTGATACAGCCCGACAGGATGCTCTCGATTGTGCATCTGTAAAGGTTTGTCAGGATTTTGGGTGACAAGCCAAATTTCTTCAGCCTCCTGAGGTTGAAGAGGCGCTGTTGTGCCTTCTTCACCACACTGTCTGTGTGGGTGGACCATTTCAGTTTGCCTGTGATCTGTACGCCGAAGAACTTAAAACGTTCCATCTTCTCCACTGCTGTCTCTTCGATGTGGTTAGGGGGGTGTTCCCTCTGCTGTTTCCTGAAGTCCACGATCATCTCCTTTGTTTTGTTGATGTTGAGCAAGAGGTTGTTTTCCTGACACCACACTCTGAGTGCCCTTACCTCCTCCCTGTAGGCTGTCATCGTTGTTGGTAATCAAGCCCACTACAGTTGTGTCATCTGCAAACTTGATGATTGAGTTGGAGGCGTGCATGGCCACACAGTTGTGGGTGAACAGGGAGTACAGGAGGGGGCAGAGCACGCACCCTTGTGGGGCCCCAGTGTTGAGGGTCAGCAAAGTAGAGATGTTGTTTCCTACCTTCACCACCTAGGGGCGGCCTTTCAGGAAGTCCAGGACCCAATTGCACAGTGCGGAGTTGAGGCAGGCCCTACAGCTTGATGAGCTTGGAGGGTACTTTGGTGCTGAATGCTGAGCTGTAGTCAATGAACAGCATTCTTACATAGGTATTCCTTTTGTCCAGATTGGATAGGGCAGTGTGTAGTGTGATGGCGATTGCATAGTCTGTGGACCTGTTGGGGCGCTAACAGTCGTTGTTAGCGGGACGCGACAGTGGCACTGTATTATCCTTAAAGTGGGCAAAGAATGTGTCTAGTTTGTCTGGAAGTGTGACAAGTACATTAAAGTGTCTAGTTTGAGAAATAGATTAATCACGTCCTCAAATTGCAGCTTCATTAAATAGGACCCGCAAAACACCGGTCTCAATGTCAACAGTGAAGAGGTGACTCCGGGATGCTGGCCTACAAGGCAAAGTTGCAAAGAAAAAGCAATACCTCAGACTGGCCAATACAAATAAAATATTAAGATGGGCAAAAGAACACAGACACTGGACAGAGGAACTCTGCCTAGAAGGCCAGCATCCCGGAGTCACCAGTTGAGGACTTGTGAGGCATCTATTTCTCAAACTAGACACTTTAATGTACTTGTCCTCTTGCTCAGTTGTATTTATTTTAATTTTATTTTTATTTCACCTTTATTTAACCAGGTAGGCTAGTTGAGAACAAGTTCTCATTTGCAACTGCGACCTGGCCAAGATAAAGCATAGCAGTGTGAACAGACAACACAGAGTTACACATGGAGTAAACAATTAGCAAGTCAATAACACAGTAGAAAAAAATGGGCAGTCTATATACAATGTGTGCAAAAGGCATGAGGAGGTAGGCGAATAATACAATTTTGCAGATTAACACTGGAGTGATAAATGATCAGATGGGCATGTACAGGTAGAGATATTGGTGTGCAAAGAGCAGAAAAGTAAATAAATAAAAACAGTATAAAAACAGTATGGGAATGAGGTAGGTGAAAAGGGTGAGCTATTTACCAATAGACTATGTACAGCTGCAGCGATCGGTTAGCTGCTCGGATAGCTGATGTTTGAAGTTGGTGAGGGAGATAAAAGTCTCCAACTTCAGCGATTTTTGCAATTCGTTCCAGTCACAGGCAGCAGAGTACTGGAACGAAAGGCGGCCAAATGAGGTGTTGGCTTTAGGGATGATCAGTGAGATACACCTGCTGGAGCGCGTGCTACGGATGGGTGTTGCCATCGTGACCAGTGAACTGAGATAAGGCGGAGCTTTACCTAGCATGGACTTGTAGATGACCTGGAGCCAGTGGGTCTGGCGACGAATATGTAGTGAGGGCCAGCCGACTAGAGCATACAAGTCGCAGTGGTGGGTGGTATAAGGTGCTTTAGTGACAAAACGGATGGCACTGTGATAGACTGCATCCAGTTTGCTGAGTAGAGTGTTGGAAGCCATTTTGTAGATGACATCGCCGAAGTCGAGGATCGGTAGGATAGTCAGTTTTACTAGGGTAAGCTTGGCAGCGTGAGTGAAGGAGGCTTTGTTGCGGAATAGAAAGCCGACTCTGGATTTGATTTTTGATTGGAGATGTTTGATGTGAGTCTGGAAGGAGAGTTTGCAGTCTAGCCAGACACCTAGGTACTTATAGATGTCCACATATTCAAGGTTGGAACCATCCAGGGTGGTGATGCTAGTCGGGCATGCGGGTGCAGGCAGCGATCGGTTGAAAAGCATGCATTTGGTTTTACTCGCGTTTAGGAGCAGTTGGAGGCCACGGAAGGAGTGCTGTATGGCATTGAAGCTCGTTTGGAGGTTGGATAGCACAGTGTCCAATGACGGGCCGAAAGTATATAGAATGGTGTCGTCTGCGTAGAGGTGGATCAGGGAATCGCCCGCAGCAAGAGCAACATCATTGATATATACAGAGAAAAGAGTCGGCCCGAGAATTGAACCCTGTGGCACCCCCATAGAGACTGCCAGAGGACCGGACAGCATGCCCTCCGATTTGACACACTGAACTCTGTCTGCAAAGTAATTGGTGAACCAGGCAAGGCAGTCATCCGAAAAACCGAGGCTGTTGAGTCTGCCGATAAGAATTTGGTGATTGACAGAGTCGAAAGCCTTGGCGAGGTCGATGAAGACGGCTGCACAGTACTGTCTTTTATCGATGGCGGTTATGTTATCATTTAGTACCTTGAGTGTGGCTGAGGTGCACCCGTGACCGGCTCGGAAACCAGATTGCACAGCGGAGAAGGTACGGTGGGATTCGAGATGGTCAGTGACCTGTTTGTTGACTTGGCTTTCAAAGACCTTAGATAGGCAGGGCAGGATGGATATAGGTCTATAGCAGTTTGGGTCCAGGGTGTCTCCCCCTTTGAAGAGGGGGATGACTGCGGCAGCTTTCAATCCTTGGGGATCTCAGACGATATGAAAGAGAGGTTGAACAGGCTGGTAATAGGGGTTGCGACAATGGCGGCAGATAGTTTCAGAAATAGCGGGTCCAGATTATCAAGCCCAGCTGATTTGTACGGGTCCAGGTTTTGCAGCTCTTTCAGAACATCTGCTATCTGGATTTGGGTAAAGGAGAACCTGGAGAGGCTTGGGTGAGGAACTACGGGGGGCGGAGCTGTTGGCCGAGGTTGGAGTAGCCAGGCGGAAGGCATGGCCAGCCGTTGAGAAGTGCTTATTGAAGTTTTCGATAATCATGGATTTATCGGTGGAGACCGTGTTTCCTAGCCTCAGTGCAGTGGGCAGCTGGGAGGAGGTGCTCTTGTTCTCCATGGACTTCACAGTGTCCCAGAACTTTTTGGAGTTGGAGTTACAGGATGCAAACTTCTGCCTGAAGAAGCTGGCCTTAGCTTTCCTGACTGACTGCGTGTATTGGTTCCTGACTTCCCTGAACAGTTGCATATCACGGGGCTATTCGATGCTATTGCAGTCCGCCACAGGATGTTTTTGTGCTGGTCGAGGGCAGTCAGGTCTGGAGTGAACCAAGGGCTGTATCTGTTCTTGGTTCTGCATTTTTTGAACGGAGCATGCTTATCTAAAATGGTGAGGAAGTTACTTTTAAAGAATGACCAGGCATCCTCAACTGACGGGATGAGGTCAATGTCCTTCCAGGATACACGGGCCAGGTCGATTAGAAAGGCCTGCTCACAGAAGTGTTTTAGGGAGCGTTTGACAGTGATGAGGGGTGGTCGTTTGACTGCGGCTCCGTGGCGGATACAGGCGATGAGGCAGTGATCGCTGAGATCCTGGTTGAAGACAGCGGAGGTATATTTGGAGGGCCAGTTGGTCAGGATGACGTCTATGAGGGTGCCCTTGTATACCGGGGCCTACAACTCCTCTTTCTATTCTGGTTAGAGACAGTTTGCTCTCTTCTGTGAAGGGAGTAGTCCACAGCGTTGTACGAGATCTTCAGTTTCTTGGCAATTTCTCACATGGAATAGCCTTCATTTCTCAGAACAAGAATAGACTGACAAGTTTCAGAAGAAAGTCCTTTTTTATCCATTTTGAGGCTGTAATCGAACCCACAAATGCTGATGCTCCAGATACTCAACTAGTCTAAAGAAGGACAGTTTTATTGCTTCTTTAATCAGGTCAACAGTTTTCCACTGTGCTAACATAATTGTTTTCTAATGATCAATTAGCCTTTTAAAATTATAGACTTGGATTAGCTAACATAATGTGCCATTAGAACACAGGAGTGATGGTTGGTGATAATGGGCCTCTGTACGTCTATGTAGATATTCCATAAAAAAATTGCTGTTTCCAGCTATAATAATAATTTACAACATTAACAATGTCTACACTGTATTTCTGATCAATTTGACGTTATTTTAATGGACAAAAATGTAGCTTTTCTTTCAAAAACAAGGACATTTCTAAGTGACCTGTGCTTTGCATTTCCTATCAATTGATCAGCATTACGGGGTGTTTGTAGCCCCTCTACACTGACGTAGCAAATAGCTTAATTACCTGATTACCATTCAAGTAAAGTTTAGGATGCGTAAACCAAATTGCTAAGTGTGTTGGAGTACTTGATTAAGTTGGGAATAATGATAAAACACTGCCATCTAGTGGCCTTCAACAGTCTTTATTTACAGTTGATTTGTACACTGAACAAAAATATCAACACAACATGGAAAGTGCTCGTCTCACGTTTCATGAGCTGAAATAAAAGATCCCAAAAATTGTCCATAAGCACAAAAATACTATTTTGCACAAATTTGTTTACATCTGTGTTAGTGAGCATTTCTCATTTGCCAAGATAATCCATCCACCTGACAGGAGTGGCATATCAAGAAGCTGATTAAGCAGCATGATCATTACACGTGCAATAAAAGGCTACTCTAAAATGTGCAGTTTTGTCACACAACATAATGCCACAGATGTCTCAGGTTTTGAGCATGCAATTGGAATGCTGACTGCAGGAATGTCCACCGGAGTTGTTGTCAAAGAATTGAAAGCTAATTTATATACCATAAGCAGCCTCCAATGTCGTTTTAGAGAATTCGGCAGTGCGTCCAACCGGACTCGCAACCGCAGACCACGTGTAACCACATCAGCCCAGGACCTCCACATCTGGCTTCTTCACCTGCAGGATTGTCTGAGACCAGACAGCTGATGAAACTGAGGACTATTTCTGTCTGTAATAAAGCCCTTTTGTGGAGAAAAATGCATTTTGATTGGCTGGGCCTTGCTCCACAGTGGGCCCACCAATGGCTGCACCCCTGACCAGTCATGTGAAATCCATAGATTAGTGCACAATGAATGTATTTCAATTGACTGATTTCCTTATATGCACTGTTAACTCAGTAAAATCTTTGAAATTGTTGCATGTTGCGTTGATATTTTTGCTCAGCACAGATTATGTCACCTGCGCTGTTATCAATATTTTAATGGTGCGTATTCAGGCCTATATTTAAGCACTGTAGTCAGAAAGCATACAGGAGTTCAATAAAACAAAACAATGTGATATGCATTAAATGCATTTTATGGGGTGAAATTAAGTAGGTGGGTTACTCGTATACCACGATCAATGGGATTATCCATACAGTAAATTCATGATTCATGTCATGATGACCGATTTAAAAACCCATGATTTGAAGTTTGAGCAAAAAACACCTTTAATCATACCACAAAGACACCTGACACAGAGAAATAGACATAGTATCTCTAGATGAAAACAACTACTGTGCATTATCATTTGTCCCCTTCTAATAGAGTTTGACTATATAACTATAAAGATCCTCCTAAACAATATTATTCTAAACTTAAGGCACTGCACAAGGCATTATCATGCACGTTTTAAGGCCTTGTTAAACTTTGTCAGTATACAAAGTTGACATGACTAATTTCCCAAGACTTACTGATCAGTTTTGGCATAATATAGTGCTGCATGTCAGTGGGGTATAGATTATGGTAAATGCGGATGAATACATCATCACTAAGGATCATTCATGTGGTACCAACTAAGTACTGAGAAAAATGAGCATAGATGTATCGTAAGAGGATGGCCGTTTGTTAATGTTAAGCCTCCATCTCAGCCATGTCTTCAGTGAAGAAGGCCTTGACCTCGTTGCCCCCGGAGACATACTTGATGCACTCCACCTCCCCTCCATAGTTACTGGGCTTCTGGAAGTGAATCTCCAGGTGATCCTGCAGGTCCTCCTCATCCTGGAAGTCTGTAATCCCGCACAGGAGGATGGTGCGCGTCGGAGTGCCGCAGAACGTCTGCAACAAAGGTTCAAGTAAAACACTCTCAGTTGATATGCATGTGTCAGTCAACTCTACACATCTGAAACAAGACAGCAGAAAAACGTTGGTAAAGAAACATGCTGTTCATTTGTGAACACATATGTTAGCAGTCTGTCACAAGAGTAACATACAGGCACATGTCAAAGTTCTGCTCCAGTAGAGACTAGAGCTGGGTGATATGGATGTACTATTCTGATAGTTATCAGATCAACTCTGATAACTATAAATAGAATGATATGTTTATAACAATGAACTACAGTTTGTGTTTAGTTATCCTTTAAAAACTCAGCAAAAAAAGAAACGTCCCTTTTTCAGGACTCTGTCTTTCAAAGATAATTCATAAAAATCCAAATAACTTCACAGATCTTCATTGTAAAGGGTTTAAACACTGTTTCCCATGCTTGTTAATGAACCATAAACAATTAATGAACATGCACCTGTGGAACGGTCGTTAAGACACTAACAGCTTACAGACGGTAGGCAATTAAGGTCACAGTTATGAAAACTTAGGACACTAAAGAGGCCTTTCTACTGACTCTGAAAAACACCAAAAGAGGATCCCCAGGGTCCCTGCTCATCTGTGTGAACCTGCCTTAAGCATGCTGCAAGAAGGCATGAGGACTGCAGAAGTGGCCAGGGCAATGAATTGCAATGCCCGTACTGTGAGACACCTAAGAAAGCGCTACAGGGAGACAGGACGGACAGCTGATCGTCCTCGTAGTGGCAGACCACGTGTAACAACACCTGCACAGGATCGGTACATCCGAACATCACACCTGCGGAACAGGTACAGGATGGCAACAACAATCGCCCGAGTTACACCAGGAATGCACAATCCCTCCATCAGTGCTCAGACTGTCTGCAATAGGCTGAGAGAAGCTGGACTGAGGGCTTGTAGGCCTGTTGTAAGGCAGGTCCTCACCAGACATCACCGGCAACGACGTCGCCTATGGGCACGAACCGACCGTAGCTAGACCAGACAGGACTGGCTAAAAGTGCTCTTCTCTGACGAGTCACGTTTTTTTCACACCAGGGATGATGGTCGGATTTGCATTTATCGTTGAAGGAATGAGCGTTACACTAAGGCCTGTACTCTGGAGCGGGATCGATTTGGAGGTGGAGGGTCCTTCATGGTCTGGGGCGGTGTGTCACAGCATCATCGGACTGAGCTTGCTGTCATTGCAGCAATCTCAATGCTGTGTTACAGGGAAGACATCCTCCTCCCTCATGTGGTACCCTTCCTGCAGGCTCATCCTGACATGACGCTCCAGAATGACAATGCCACCAGCCATACTGCTCGTTCTGTGCATGACTTCCTGCAAGACAGGAATGTCAGTGTTCTGCCATGGCCAGCGAAGAGCCCGGATCTCAAGCCCATTGAGCACGTCTGGGACCTGTTGGATCAGAGGGTGAGGGCTAGGGCCATTCCCCCAAGAAATGTCCGGGAACTTGGAGGTGCCTTGTTGGAAGAGTGGTGTAACATCTCACAGTAAGAACTGGCATATCTGGTGCAGTCCATGAGGAGGAGATGAACTGCAGTACTTAATGCAGCTGTTGGCTACACTCTTTGTTCAGGGACACATTATTCAATTTCTGTTAGTCACATGTCTGTAGAACTTGTTCAGTTTATGTCTCAGTTGTTGAATCTTGTTATGTTCATACAAATATTTACACATGTTAAGTTTGCTGAAAATAAACAGTTGACAGTGAGAGGAGTTGACAGTGAGAGGAGTTGACAGTGAGAGGAGTTGACAGTGAGAGGAGTTGACAGTGAGAGGAGTTGACAGTGAGAGGACGTTTCTTTTCTTGCTGAGTTTACTACTACTACTAGTTTGTCCCATTTAACAATCACCCATATTAGAAAACTTATTGCATTTCAAACTTCACATCTCTCTAGTATAGGCTCGAGAAATGTGTTGATCATTTTGGATTATCGTCCCAGCTCTAGTAGAAACTAAATAACCTAATACAGCAAGCTGTGGCTCCTGACTTGGAAAACACAAAATACTTGAAACAGTCACGGCAAAGTCCAGACACCTTTGATCCGATTGGGAAGTCACAACAGGGCAATGCTTAGGAACTGTATGTAAACAAATGACAGAGAAAAAGATGAGTGACTGTTTTAATCTCACCTGAAACTTCTTCAGCTTGTACATGTAAACAAGGTCAACTTTCACATTCACCTCACGGTCCATATCCACAATGTACTTCCTTTTCAGGGCCAGCCTCTCTGCAACTAGAAAAGTAGACACAAGTATTTAAAATATGAACTCTTCTATGATTAAACATATTGAATACGGCACTTTCCAATAAAACAAATCATGTTCTGACACTGGCGCACGCACACACACACACACACACACACACACACACACACACACACACACACACACACAAGATGTACTGTACCTCCAGAGTTGAGGAAGGTGATTTGTCCTTTCCCAGTGTGCTTGTCATAGTCCACCCTCTGCACCTCTCCTCCCCCTCGACTGGGCTTGGAGAAGCTGATCTCCAGACGGTCTCTCATTCGTTCCTCTGACAGGGTGAACGGGACATTGGAGAAGCTGAGTGTCTTTGTGGAGACATCAAGGTGTAGCTGCACAGCAACATAACTTGGTTACAGGTGTGTCACCTGGGCAATAGCACAGCAGTGAATCATCAACAATATCAACAAGTCATTATAGACACCATTGTATCAATTGAATGGTGTAGTTTTCTTGAAAGAATCCCTAATTCCTTACTCAAAGTTGATTGGAACACACGTTTACACTCTGCAGTAAATAGGATGACTCTATTCTAGAAAACAGACTCAATAGTAAACTAAATCATTATCGTCTGGAGGCGGTTATCTTTAACGTCTTCAAAGTACTTAATTTAATTTGACACATTCATTGTGTGAAATGGTGTACCTCAAACTTGACAAAGGGGTCCAGTGTAAGGCTTTTGGGCTTCACATGCACCTTGTCTTTATCACAGGACACAGTACACTTGGCCATCTTCAGGATCTGGGCAGCCACTGAGAGAGAGGGAAGGATAATCCCAATATAACACATTCAACATAATGCCTCACGTTCAACATAATGCCTCACATTCAACATAATGCCTCACGTTCAACATAATGCCTCACGTTCAACATAATGCCTCACGTTCAACATAATGCCTCACGTTCAACATAATGCCTCACGTTCAACATAATGCCTCACGTTCAACATAATGCCTCACGTTCAACATAATGCCTCACGTTCAACATAATGCCTCACGTTCAACATAATGCCTCACGTTCAACATAATGCCTCACGTTCAACATAATGCCTCACGTTCAACATAATGCCTCACGTTCAACATAATGCCTCACGTTCAACATAATGCCTCACGTTCAACATAATGCCTCACGTTCAACATAATGCCTCACGTTCAACATAATGCCTCACGTTCAACATAATGCCTCACGTTCAACATAATGCCTCACGTTCAACATAATGCCTCACGTTCAACATAATGCCTCACGTTCAACATAATGCCTCACGTTCAACATAATGCCTCACGTTCAACATAATGCCTCACGTTCAACATAATGCCTCACGTTCAACATAATGCCTCACATTCAACATAATGCCTCACATTCAACATAATGCCTCACATTCAACATAATGCCTCACATTCAACATAATGCCTCACATTCAACATAATGCCTCACATTCAACATAATGCCTCACATTCAACATAATGCCTCACATTCAACATAATGCCTCACATTCAACATAATGCCTCACATTCAACATAATGCCTCACATTACATTTACATTTACATTTAAGTCATTTAGCAGACGCTCTTATCCAGAGCGACTTACAAATTAGTGCATACACCTTATGACAACCAGTGGAACAGCCACTTGCATCTAAATCTTGTTGGGGGAGAAAGGGGGTGAGAAGGATTACTTACCCTTACTTACCCTATCCTAGGTATTCCTTGAAGAGGTGGGGTTTCAGGTGTCTCCGGAAGGTGGTGATTGACTCCGCTGTCCTGGCGTCGTGAGGGAGTTTGTTCCACCATTGGGGGCCAGAGCAGCGAACAGTTTTGACTGGGCTGAGCGGGAACTGTACTTCCTCAGTGGTAGGGAGGCGAGCAGGCCAGAGGTGGATGAACGCAGTGCCCTTGTTTGGGTGTAGGGCCTGATCAGAGCCTGGAGGTACTGAGGTGCCGTTCCCCCTCACAGCTCCGTAGGCGAGCACCATGGTCTTGTAGCGGATGCGAGCTTCAACTGGAAGCCAGTGGAGAGAGCGGAGGAGCGGGGTGACGTGAGAGAACTTGGGAAGGTTGAACACCAGACGGGCTGCGGCGTTCTGGATGAGTTGTAGGGGTTTAATGGCACAGGCAGGGAGCCCAGCCAACAGCGAGTTGCAGTAATCAAGACGGGAGATGACAAGTGCCTGGATTAGGACCTGCGCCGCTTCCTGTGTGAGGCAGGGTCGTACTCTGCGGATGTTGTAGAGCATGAACCTACAGGAACGGGACACCGCCTTGATGTTAGTTGAGAACGTCAGGGTGTTGTCCAGGATCACGCCAAGGTTCTTAGCGCTCTGGGAGGAGGACACAATGGAGTTGTCAACCGTGATGGCGAGATCATGGAACGGGCAGTCCTTCCCCGGGAGGAAGAGGAGCTCCGTCTTGCTGAGGTTCAGCTTGAGGTGGTGATCCGTCATCCACACTGATATGTCTGCCAGACATGCAGAGATGCGATTCGCCACCTGGTCATCAGAAGGGGGAAAGGAGAAGATTAATTGTGTGTCGTCTGCATAGCAATGATAGGAGAGACCATGTGAGGTTATGACAGAGCCAAGTGACTTGGTGTATAGCGAGAATAAGAGAGGGCCTAGAACAGAGCCCTGGGGACACCAGTGGTGAGAGCGCGTGGTGAGGAGACAGATTCTCGCCACGCCACCTGGTAGGAGCGACCTGTCAGGTAGGACGCAATCCAAGCGTGGGCCGCGCCGGAGATGCCCAACTCGGAGAGGGTGGAGAGGAGGATCTGATGGTTCACAGTATCGAAGGCAGCCGATAGGTCTAGAAGGATGAGAGCAGAGGAGAGAGAGTTAGCTTTAGCAGTGCGGAGCGCCTCCGTGATACAGAGAAGAGCAGTCTCAGTTGAATGACTAGTCTTGAAACCTGACTGATTTGGATCAAGAAGGTCATTCTGAGAGAGATAGCGGTAGAGCTGGCCAAGGACGGCACGCTCAAGAGTTTTGGAGAGAAAAGAGAGAAGGGATACTGGTCTGTAGTTGTTGACATCGGAGGGATCGAGTGTAGGTTTTTTCAGAAGGGGGTGCAACTCTCGCTCTCTTGAAGACGGGAGGGACGTAGCCAGCGGTCAGGGATGAGTTGATGAGCGAGGTAAGGTAAGGGAGAAGGTCTCCGGAAATGGTCTGGAGAAGAGAGGAGGGGATAGGGTCAAGCGGGCAGGTTGTTGGGCGGCCGGCCGTCACAAGACGCGAGATTTCATCTGGAGAGAGAGGGGAGAAAGAGGTCAGAGCATAGGGTAGGGCAGTGTGAGCAGAACCAGCGGTGTCGTTTGACTTAGCAAACGAGGATCGGATGTCATCGACCTTCTTTTCAAAATGGTTGACGAAGTCATCTGCAGAGAGGGAGGAGGGAGGGGGGAGGATTCAGGAGGGAGGAGAAGGTGGCAAAGAGCTTCCTAGGGTTAGAGGCAGATGCTTGGAATTTAGAATGGTAGAAAGTGGCTTTAGCAGCAGAGACAGAGGAGGAAAATGTAGAGAGGAGGGAGTGAAAGGATGCCAGGTCCGCAGGGAGGCGAGTTTTCCTCCATTTCCGCTCGGCTGCCCGGAGCCCTGTTCTGTGAGCTCGCAATGAGTCGTCGAGCCACGGAGCGGGAGGGGAGGACCGAGCCGGCCTGGAGGATAGGGGACATAGGGAGTCAAAGGATGCAGTAAGGGAGGAGAGGAGGGTTGAGGAGGCAGAATCAGGAGATAGGTTGGAGAAAGTTTGAGCAGAGGGAAGAGAAGATAGGATGGAAGAGGAGAGAGTAGCGGGGGAGAGAGAGCGAAGATTGGGACGGCGCGATACCATCCGAGTAGGGGCAGTGTGGGAAGTGTTGGATGAGAGCGAGAGGGAAAAGGATACAAGGTAGTGGTCGGAGACTTGGAGGGGAGTTGCAATGAGGTTAGTGGAAGAACAGCATCTAGTAAAGATGAGGTCAAGCGTATTGCCTGCCTTGTGAGTAGGGGAGGGTGAGAGGGTGAGGTCAAAAGAGGAGAGGAGTGGAAAGAAGGAGGCAGAGAGGAATGAGTCAAAGGTAGACGTGGGGAGGTTAAAGTCGCCCAGAACTGTGAGAGGTGAGCCGTCCTCAGGAAAGGAGCTTATCAAGGCATCAAGCTCATTGATGAACTCTCCGAGGGAACCTGGAGGGCGATAAATGATAAGGATGTTAAGCTTGAAAGGGCTGGTAACTGTGACAGCATGGAATTCAAAGGAGGCAATAGACAGATGGGTAAGGGGAGAAAGAGAGAAAGACCACTTGGGAGAGATGAGGATCCCGGTGCCACCACCCCGCTGACCAGAAGCTCTCGGGGTGTGCGAGAACACGTGGGCGGACGAGGAGAGAGCAGTAGGAGTAGCAGTGTTATCTGTGGTGATCCATGTTTCCGTCAGTGCCAAGAAGTCAAGGGACTGGAGGGAGGCATAGGCTGAGATGAACTCTGCCTTGTTGGCCGCAGATTGGCAGTTCCAGAGGCTACCAGAGACCTGGAACTCCACGTGGTCGTACGCGCTGGGACCACCAGGTTAGGGTGGTCGCGGCCACGCGGTGTGGATTGTTTGTATGGTCTGTGCAGAGAGGAGAGAACAGGGATAGACAGACACATAGTTGACAGGCTACAGAAAAGGCTACGCTAATGCAAGGAAATTGAATGACAAGCGGACTACACGTCTCGAATGTTCAGAAAGTTAAGCTTACGTAGCAAGAATCTTATTGACTAAAATGATTAAAATGATACAGTACTGCTAAAGTAGGCTAGCTGGCAGTAGCTGCGTTGTTGACACTACACTAATCAAGTCGTTCCGTTGAGTGTAATAATTCTACAGTGCTGCTATTCGGGGCTAGCTGGCTAGCTAGCAGTGTTGTTTACGTTACGTTGAGTTAAAAGAACGACAAAAAAGAACGACATAAAAGAACGACATAATGCCTCACATTCAACATAATGCCTCACATTCAACATAATGCCTCACATTCAACATAATGCCTCACATTCAACATAATGCCTCACATTCAACATAATGCCTCACATTCAACATAATGCCTCACATTCAACATAATGCCTCACATTCAACATAATTATGAGTTATGTAGATTAATGTGCACTGTCTTTATGAAGCCACAAAGATGGACATCCTGTTTCCTGTACCTTTCTCCTCCTCAAAAGTGATGAGAGCCTGCCCCCCCTTCAGGAGCACTGATGGTCTCTGGGCAATGGTGAACACCCCCTTGATGTGTTGACCGCTGTCATCGCTGTCCTCCTCCTTACAGGTGAACTTCACCTTCTTTTCAGGGATCTGGACATAGATCTGGAACCAGCAGTAGAGAGTGTGAGTGTTGTCCATGCCAGAATTGCTTTCTTTTTAGTCCTCTCAAAATATTTGAAATTCATATTTAACATCTGTTGTTACATTACCTACCTTAAACCTCTGCTGAAGTGTAGCAGACTCACTCTTCTTAGCCTGTAGCTTAGCCTGGCTTTTCTTCAGTTTCTCCATCAGATCTTTGTTACCCTTCTCGAGCATTGAGATATCATTCTGTGTAACAATACCATGCAAGTGGTTACATTTGAAAAACATATTTGATTCATCCACCACAGCCTCAATATCTATCTGAGTGACTACACAGATAAAACTACAGTAGTAAATGTAATATAAATATCCATTGAGTGAATGTTATTTTAAAAAGCGCCACGGGCAAGTAAATGACTACCTGTATCCCTTTCACAGTTTTAGAGAACTCCTCCTGACGTTGCTCCCCCTGTCGTTGAAGGACCATCACATTTTTTGAAGCCTCTTTCTTTGAATCTTCAGCGCTCAGTTTTGCCAACTGCAGCCTAGATTTTTCGTACTCTGCCTTCTCAAGTTGTTTCTGCATAATAATAGGAAATAAATATTTATGTAAAAAACATTAATCTGACAGATAAATAGCTCAACTCTGCAAATAGGCCTACCGTCAATTTATTCAGCTCTTCCTTGGCTACAGACAGTTTCTGTTCTTCATCATCGATGTTATCCATCTATTTATAAAAACATATGTCATGTATTTCGAAAAAAATAATAGTCAAAGGAAATTATCGTCCAATTGGCCTACATGATTTTACGCTACCTTTCCATTCACAAGCGGCTTGACGGCGTCAGAGTCACTCATTATCTGCGTAAAAGTCTAACAATTATTATTGCGATCATGCTACTTTTTATATGACAGATTAATTCAAGGTCAGTTGCAAGTAGACATATTAATTCGTGGTCAGTTGCAAGTAATGTTAACTTACCGAATCGGCCTGAGAAAATACGGACGGATACTGTTTCCAACAGTCAAATATCACCACGAATTGATTACCTTTTGTAACCTACTCGAGTTCCTCGAAGTCACGTGGGGACGAAATCAAAAGTGAAAGTTGCTGCAGAGAGCAACGCAATGTAATAAATAGCAAGTGATTTTCCATAATAACCGGAAACAAAATATGTGTTATACAACAGGAAATCGAAGTTGCTGAAAGAATTGACACATACAAATATGCTGCTTCAATCGAAGTAGGACAGGAAGACAACTGTCTGAACATAATGACTGAAAAAACGCTGGTATTGGAGGGTCTGCCAGACGACATAGACAAAATCAGACCCAAGTTGGATTTGCACTTCAAAAACAAAAGAAAGTCTGGAGGAGAGACATTACAAATTCAAGATTATCCTGGGGACAAGAGGAAGGCTTTGCTTGTTTACCATGAAGATGCAGGTAATTATTTCAATTTGTCTTAATACAAACTATTTTGGCCTATGAATAGACACATCCATAAAGGTATATTTAAGCAATAAGGCTCGAGGAGGTGTGGTAAATGTCCAATATACCTCGGCTAAGGGCTGCTCTTAAACACGACGCAACGCGCTGTGCTGTGGTATATTGGCCATATATCACAAACCCCCGAGTTGCCTTATTGCTATTATAAATTGGTTACCAACTTAATAAGAGCAGTAAAAAATAAATGTTTTGTCATATCCGTGGTATATGGTCTGATATACCACGGCTTTCAGCCAATCAGCATGCAGTGCTCGAACCACCCAGTTTATAATTAAGTACAAAGGTAAAATGATGAATTATTTAAATGTCCTTATATTAGGAAAACCAGATGCACCATTTTCTTATTTTTAAAATGTAGGGATAGATAGGGGCACGCTCCAACACTCAGACATAATTTACAAACGAAGCATGTGTTTAGTGAGTTCGTCAGATCAGTGGCAGTAGGGATGACCAGGGTTGTTCTCTTGATAAGTGTGTGAATTGGATAATTTTTCTGTCATGCTAAGCATTTATAATGTAACGAGTACTTTTGGGTGTCAGGCAAAATGTATGGAGTAAAAAGTACATTATTTTCATTAGGAATGTAGTGAAGTAAAAGTTGTCAAAAATATAAATAGTAAAGGAAAATACAGATACCTAAAAAAAAAAACTTAAGTAGTACCTTAAAGTATTTTTACTTAAGTTCTTTACACCACTGTATGAGACCATATACCAGGGGTATGACAAAACAAATATTTTAATGTTCTAATTATGTTTGTAACCAGTTTATAAAAACAATAAGGCACGTCCGTGGTTCGTGGTATATGGTCAATATACCCCGGCGAAGGGCTGTATCCAAGCACTCCGAGTTGCGTCGTGCCTAAGAACAGCCCTTAGCATGGTATTTAAGTGATAATGCCTGAGAAGCCGGTGTTTGGAGGATATATTGGCACGGGTGTTGTTAGGCCCGAGACGAAATCGAGGGCTGGCAAACCGTGCCAATATATTCTCCAAACACCATTTTCGAGGACAGTATCACTTTTACACAACGGGTTACCAACATATTGAAATAATGATTGACTTATTTAAATTAAAAACTTTATTTGGATGAATTTATTCATACTATTTCTTCCTTCCACAAGATATAGTCCCGACACAAATCTAGGGTTACTACCCAAGCCGGCTGGTTGTCTGTTCTATCGGTTCGGTTGCCATAGACGTGACCCAGTTTTTAAAAAAATTAATTCATTAAAAATGCTACAATGTGATTTTCTGGGAAAAAAATTCTAATTTTGTCTGTCATAGTTGAAGTGTACCTATGATGAAAATTACAGGCCTTTCTCATCTTTTTAAGTGGGAGAACTTGCACAATTAGTGGCTGACTAAATACTTTTTTGCCCCACTGTATGTGCTGATGGTCTGTCAATTCCTCCTCAGCTCTGCAGAAAGTGTTGGATAGAAAATGCCATAAAATTGATTTCAAAATCCCTTTTGGGGTGGTTGAGCTTCGAGTGAAACTGAAGGAAGATGGCAGTGAGACAGAAGTGAAGAGAGTTAAACCACCAGTCTTCCCTCGTCCTACAACAGACAAAATGACTTTTCTAGGAAAGTCTTCACCTAAAGTTGTAGAGAAGGTAATTCTTTATGTGTTGCTTATATTGTATCAAGTTAGAGTTGGCAATATACAGCATTACAGCATTTAGACCTACTAATGTGTTTTCTCTCTGTCTTTGTCTGTGATGTATCAGCCAGTGTCAGAGAGTCTAGCGGGTAAGACTCATATTCATAAATATACTTAAAGTTGCACTATGCAGAATTCACTCCGCAATTTCCTGGTTGCTAAAACTCTAATCGTTTTTCTAATTTCAGTTTATGTAACAACATAAACTAGCATAAAAATCTAAAGTTTAAATATTGACACTTTAATAAGATATTAAATCAATAGGGAAATCACAGTAATGTTCATTCTGTGTGTCTGTTTATTATTCAGATTCAGTGACGGATAATGACATAAAATTACTACTTGTCAGAACAACCAAGGAATGTGAAAAGGAGGTCCTTAACTTGTATTTTGAGCAGTTTGCTTCAGAGGAAGGAGAGGTCAGCATTACAAGACATGGAAAGAATAGATGGGTCCTTAAACTGTCCTGTCAGTCAGGTAAGTAGTGTTTTCCCATAGACTCATCTAATTCAAATGTTCTTTCTTCAAATTAATATTATATTGTGGATTTACTGTATGTGGGAGTTGTTAACTTGTATTGCTTTCAGTGGACAGTTCAACTTTGTACCTGTCAGGATAAGCACTAATTAGATCAACTATGACACTTGTGTATCATTCAGAGGTTTCATTCCTTTGACTGTAAAATACCATTAGTCATCTCAGCTGGGAATAGGGCTCATAAGGAAATGATTCCTTCTCGGTCACTAGAACACAATGGCTGCTATTTGAAAGTATATGTTGATTTTTGTTTTCAGTGAGTCTTTGTATCTCAGATAATTTGTGACACTTTGACATGTGATGACATTGTGACGTGATCACATTGTGATGTGTCATCTACTTATATCATCAAGTGAACATTTACATGAGTGAATTTCTTGAGTCTGCTTGATCATTCATGCCCACCAATAAATACTGTTCCGACTACCTTCTGTCAGATGCAGAGAAAGTCCTTGCCAAGAAGGAGCATCAGTATGGCATTTCTGTGGAGGTGTACAATGAGACAGCTGGTGAAGGGAAACTGGACAAAAGACGCTTCATCCTGACTGGGTTCAACGAGACCTGCAAGTACGACATTGTCTCTCTATACATCGGCAGCTGCAGCCAAGGTGCTGAACATGTCTGGGAGACCCTTGACGATGGAGAAAGAGTAGTGGTCACCTTCAAACAGGACATTGGTAGGTCCACAGATACATCATAAATATGTATACACCATATATATCACTGTTACACCATATCACTGTTACACCATATCACTGTTACACCATATCACTGTTACACCATATCACTGTTACACCATATCACTATTACCTCATATCACTATTACCTCATATCACTGTTACACCATATCACTGTTACACCATATCACTATTACACCATATCACTATTACATCATTCAATTATGTTGCATGACTAAACAGCGAAATACAACACTAATCTAACTATCAATCTAACTATCCATGTTCCGCAGACATCAAGTCCTTCCTTAGGAAATGCTTGTCAAAGAAGTTCCAGGGCATGGAGATTGGGGCTTGCCGTTTAGAGCTGACAGACTCTGTCCTTGTCCAGGGGGACATGAGCCAATTCAAAGGAGAGGTGGAGGAGGCCCTGAATCTCTACTTCTCCAGCAGGAGGAGCAAAGGAGGGGCTATCAGGTCCCAGATTTGGGTTACAAATGGCAAGAGCATGGTCATCACCTTTGAAGACTGTCATGGTAGGGCCCTTTTCAATGACATTATGCTCTATAAATGATGTGTGTAGGCCTACAGTTGTATCAATAGTTGTACATGCACATTGTATATTGTGCATTTCAAAGCGTAATGCATTACCTCCGTGTGCTATCCTGGTATTTCCAAACAGTTACAATTGATGACCTTGGAAATACAATATAGTGTTCAAGTCCTCCTCCAGTCTCATTTTCACCTAATTTAAACACCTGATTTACTTAAAGGCCTCCTTTTTTTCACAATTTCTGCCTGACTGACGTGCCCAGAGTAAACTGCCAGTGGCTTAGGCCCTGAAGCTAAGATATTCATACAATAGGTACTATTAGAAATAAAGAACTTTGAAGTTTGTAGAAATGTTAATATAATATAGGAGACTATAACACAATAGATATGGTAGGAGAAAATCCAAAGAAAAACCAACCAGAATTTTTTTTTGTTGAGAGCCCATGCACTTACAATGGAAAGTATAGGGGCATACTGAATTCTAGCTCCCAGGATGCAATTCCCATGGCATCCACAGGGTGTCAGCCATCTATGTTCAAGGTTTCAGGCTTGTAACTTCCAGAACGAATAAGAAATATGAGTTTTAGTAGAGGGAAATTTGTGTTTGGGCCCGCGATGAAGACAAGACGCACCTGCTGTTGTTGAAACAAAGTTTAGCGGTATATTTTCAGATTCCTTTCTCTGCACGTTGAACAAGTGGATTACTCAGATCGCCAACTAAACAGACTTTTTAGGATATAAAGAAGGATTTTATCTAACAAAATGACACCACATGTTATAGCTGGGACCCTTTGGATGACAAATAGGAGGAAGATTTTCAAAAAGTAAGTGAATATTTAAATCGCTATTTGTGAATTTATGAAACCTGTGCCGGTGGAAAAATATTTTGATGTGGGGCGCCGTCCTCAAACAATCACATGGCATGCTTTAGCTGTAATGGCTACTGTAAATTGCGTCGTGCAGTTAGATTAACAAGAATTTAAGCTTTCAACCGATATAAGACACTTGTATGCACCTAAATGTTTAATATCCATAATTTTTATGATTATTTATTTGAATTGCGTGCCCTCCAGTTTCACCGGAAGTTGTCCCTCTAGGTGGTCACAGTATGATATGAAATGGCACAAGTGAGGGAGGACTTTCTTCTGTTCTCTATTGCTCCTATTTTATTTATTTCATTTAACAAGGAAGGGCTCATTGAGGTTAAAATCTCTTTTTCAAGAGCATCCTGGCCAAGATAGGCATCACCGAGTCATTACAAAAAATTACAGACAGACAACATGAAAAACTACAAGTAATCTAGTAAAAATCATTGAATTCACAAGAGTATAACAAAATAAAAAAAATATTTAAAAAACAGCTACTACTACTACTACTACTACTATTGTTCCTCAAGCGAGGAGGGAGACTGATGACATGACATCTGACCATCAGACCTACTCCTTGAAGATGGAAGTTGTCTTAAAAACAATTTTGCTCAAAACATATAGAATACCAGTCAAACGTTTGAACACACCTACTCTTTCCAGGGTTTTTCTTTATTTTTACTATTTTCTACAATGTAGAATAATAGTGAAGACGTCAGAGCTATGAAATAACACATACAGTTGATGTTGGAAGTTTACATACACCTTAGCCAAATACATTTAAACTCAGTTGTTCACAATTCCTGATATTTAATGCAAGTAAAAATCCCCAGTCTTAGGTCAGTTAGGATCACCACTTTATTTTAGAATGTGAAATGTTAGAGTAATAGTACATACAATGATTCATTTCAGCTTTTATTTCTTTCATCACATTCCCAGTAGGTCAGAAGTTTACATACTCAATTAGTATTTGGTAGCATTGCCTTTAAATTGTTTATCTTGGGTCAAATGTTTTGGTTTGCCTTCCACAAGCTTCCCACAATAAGTTGGGTGAATTTTGTCCCATTTCTCCTGACAGAGCTGGTGTAACTGAGTCAGGTTTTGTAGGCCTCCTTGCTTGCACACGCTTTTACAGTTATGCCCACACATTTTCTATATGATTGAGGTCAGGGCTTTGTGATGGCCACTGCCAACACCTTGACTTTGTTGTCCTTAAGCCATTTTGCCACAACTTTGAAAGTATGCTTGGGGTCATTGTCCATTTGGAAGACCCATTTGCGACCAAGCTTTAACTTCCTGACTGTTGTCTTGAGATGTTGCTTCAATATATCCACATAATTTTCCTACCTTATGTTAAATGCACCAGTCCCTCCTGCAGCAAAGCACCCCCACAACATGATGCTGCCACCCACGTGCTTCACGGTTTCTCCAAAAAGTACGATCTTTGTCCCCATGTGTAGTTGCAAACCATAGTCTGTTATTTTTATTTTTATGGCGGTTTTGGAGCAGTGGCTTCTTCCTTGCTGAGCAGCCTTTCAGGTTATGTCAATATATTACTAATTTTACTGTGGATATAGATACTTTTGTACCTGTGTCCTCCAGCATCTTCACAAGGTCCTTTGCTGTTGTTCTGGGATTGATTTGCACTTTTCGCACCAAAGTACGTTCATCTCCAGGAGACAGAACGTATCTCCTTCCTGAGCAGTATGATGACTGCGTGGTCCCATGGTGTTGATACTTGCGTACTATTGTTTAAACAGATGAACGTGGTACCTTCAGGCATTTGGAAATTTCTCCCAAGGATGAACCAGACTTGTGGAGGTGTATAATTTTTTTTCTGATGTCTTGGCTGATTTCTTTTGATTTTCCCATGATGTCAAGCAAGGAGGCACTGAGTTTGAAGGTAGGCCTTGAAATACATCCACAGGTACACCTCCAATTGACTCAAATTATGTCAATTAGCCTATCAGAAGTTTCTAAAGCCATGACATCCTTTTCTGGAATTTTCCAAGCTGTTAGGCACAGTCAACTTTGTGTATGTAAACTTCTGACCCACTGGAATTGTGATACAGTGAATTATAAGTGAAATAATCTGTCTGTAAGCAATTGTTGGAAAAATTACTTGTGTCATGCACAAAGTAGTTATGACCTAACCAACTTGCCAAAACTATAGTTTGTTAACAAGACATTTGTGGAGTGGTTGAAAAATGAGTTTATGACTCAACCTAAGTGTATGTAAACTTCCGACTTCAACTGTATGGAATCATGTAGTAACCAAAAAAGTGTTAAACAAATCTAAATATATTTTATAGTTTATATTCTTCAAAGTAGCCACCCTTTGCCTTGATGACAGCTTTGCAGTATCTTGGCATTCTCTCAACCAGCTTCATGAGGTAGTCACCTGGAATGCATTTCAATTAAGAGATGTGCCTTGTTAATTTGTGAAATTTCTTTCACTCTTAATGTGTTTGAGTTGTGTTGTGACAAGGTAAGGGTGGTGTACAGAAGATAGCCCTATTTGGTAAAAGACCAAGTCCATATTATGGCATGTACAGCTCAAATAAGCAAAGACAAATGACAGTCCATCATTACTTTCAGACACGAAGGTCAGTCAATCTGCAGAATTTCAAGAGCTTTTAAAGTTTCTTCAATTGCAGTCGCAAAAACCATCAAGCGCTATGATGAAACTGTCTCTCATGAGGACCGCCACAGGAAAGGAAGACCCAGAGTTACCTCTGCTGCAGATGAGAAGTTCAGAGTTACCGGCTTCAGAAATTGCAGCCCAAATAAATTCTTCAGAGTTCAAGTAACAGACACATCTAAACATCAATTGTTTAAAGAAGACTGCGTGAATCAGGCCTTCATGGTCGAATTGCTGCAAGTACACCAATTACAAGAAGAGACTTGCTTGGGCCAAGAAACACAAGCAATGGACATTAGACCAGTGGAAATGTGTCCTTTGGTCTGAGGAGTCCAAATGTGGTTCCAACCGCTGTGTCATTGTGAAATGCAGAGTAGGTGAACGGATGATCTCAGCATGTGTTGTTTCCAAAGTGAAGCATGGAGGGGGTAGTTTGATGGTGTGTGGGGGGGGGGGCTTTTCTGGTGACACATGATTTATTTTGAATTCAAGGCACACTTAACCAGCATGGCTACCACAGCACTCTGCAGCGATACGCCATCCCATCTGGTTTGCGCTTAGTGGGACTATCATTTGTTTTTCAACGAGACAATGACCTAACACGTCCAGGCTGTGTAAGGGCCATTTGACCAAGAAGTAGAGTGATGTGCTACATGAGATGACCTGGCTTCCACAATCACCCGACCTCAACTGAATTGAGATGGTTTGAGATGAGTTGGACCGCAGAGTGAAGGAAAAGCAGCCAACAAGTTCAGTATATGTGTGAACTCCTTCAAGACTGTTGGAAAAGCATTCCAGGTTAGGCTGATTGAGAAAATGCCAAGAGTGTGCAAAGCTGTCATCAAGGCAAAGGGTGGCTACTGTCCTGTCTTTACTATCATTAAATTGAAGACAGTTTTATCAAAGATTCCCTGAAATTAGTTTAACACGATCAAAGTAATTAATCGTGTAACTGTAATTCACTAGGAAATAGGGGCACCAAGGAAAGTATTCAGATTACAAAATTATAATTTCCCAATATAACCTTTCAGATATTTTCATATCTGATCAATAGTCTTCTGATTAATGATTTATTTATTTTACCTCACGTTAGTCTCATTCCAAACGTCGTAAATTGTTGGTTATCTGCACGAATCCAGTCTCCACTATGAGTCATCCATAGGTCAATTGTCTTAAATCATTTATTTATTACTAACTAAGTAATCACAGAAATGCATAAACAAACAGTAAATATGGTGACATGAAATGTTAGAATGTGCCCTAGTGGGCTGAACCGGCAGGCATGGCAGCTTGTTAGACAAAGGGGCAATGGGGTAGTAGACTAAGAAGTCACTACAGAGTTAATAACTATAACAATTGAAATGCTAATCCTTACACATGAACGCTCACTCAGTCGGGAACAATTGCAATCAATCAATATATTTACGCTCAGTGTGTCGTCTTGATCGCTGGTGAAGTCTTTCTTTTGTAGGATTGTCCGTCTCTCTCCCGGTTGTGGTTAAAGGGGATTGTTCAGATTGACATTCATTATAGAATGGATGTTTCAGCTGTTGTCGTTCTTCGCGTTCAGTGATGCCGAATTCCTAGCTGCAGACTAGTAATCAAAGACTTGTTCTGATTCTGTCGGTATCGATAGTCTGAGTTTAACCACGTGGTATGGTTGAAAGATTCAGCAATGGTCTGCAACCTTTAGTCCCCCTCCTAATGGAGACAAACATGGTCTACTGATAATTTCTCAAAGTGGGGTTTTATTCAGAATGGCAGAAGAGGGCTGTCTCAGGATGTCTGGCCCTAACTGGGCTCAGGGGCAGTCCTCTGATTTAGTTCATATCACAAGGGAATCGTATTTTTCTTCATTAAACAGTCCACAATCATATTACACCATTATTCAAACGGTATCATCCTCACTCATTCATCTTATACAACAATTAGATGTAAACCTCATATCTGAGGCTATTATATAAACAGCGGTATGGTAATGTGGCCACACCGTCTCTCTTGAGCTTCCCAAGTTGTGACAAACGGACCAGTTCGTAGCTGGATTCTTCACCGATCTTTTACACTTTCTCTGGAACATGAAATTTGTTCGTACCTCAAGTTCTGTGAGGTGGAAGGATTTCCTTTGTCTCCATGAAAAACTACTCCCTATAACTGTGTCCATGAGGCAGGGTCTTCCTTAGGAATTTACAACCTCACTCTGCCCACAGCAGTCTGTGTAAAGATTTTCCTCCTCTTCTAAGGAGGAGTAGCGAGAAGGATCGGAGGACCAATGCGCAGCGTGGTAAGTGTCCATATCGTTTAATAAAACATAAACTGAACACTCAATGAATACAAAACAATAAACGTGAACAAAACCGAAACAGTACCGTGTGGCGAACAAACACAGACACAGAAACAATCACCCACCGCACAACAGTAAAACCCGGGCTACCAAAGTATGATTCTCAATCAGAGACAACTAACGACACCTGCCTCTGATTGAGAACCATACTAGGCCGAACACAGAAAACCAACCCAACATAAAATTCCCACCCAACTTACATCCTGACCAACTAAAACAAACAAATAACACAAGAACTAGGGTCAGAACGTGACAGTCTGGTTGTAGAAGCAGAGAGCGGGGGATGGTGCTCGCTGTACTCAAAGAGGGCAACATCATGACACTACTTTGAAGAGTATAAAATATTTGTTTAACACTTTTTTGGTTACTACATCATTCCATATGTGTTATTTCATAGTTTTTATATCTTGACTATAATTCTACAATGTAGAAAATAGTAAAAATATTTTAAAAACCTTGAATAAGTAGGTTAGTTCAAACTTTTGACTGGCACTGTATAATTTTGCCTTTGTGTGTACTGTACTGTATTCCTACTTGGGATATCACTTTCCAACAGGAGAAATGGATGATGTCTTTAAGTCAATTCAGTAGTAATTCATTCTGTCCCCTGTTCTCCTTGTTCCAGTTGCCCATCAGGTGGCAGAACACAAGCATCATTTTGGTGGGGTCGACCTCATAGCTCAGCTGTTCTACTCCAGCCTGCAGAAGGCTTTGACAGGACAAACAGCCCTCCTCCCAGACATCCCCACTGAAGTGACCCTTCCACTCAGTGTGGAACTCCTTGACTTCATTAACCATGATGAGACCCGCAAGCAGGAAATTACAACTGGACTCCTTAGGGTCCATGCTAGAGTTTCCTTCAACATGAGTACAGAACCCCCTCAGATGGAACTGAACATGACCATGGAGAATGAGTCTTTGGGCATGCTCAGATTGTTCCCTACATGGGAGAGGAAAGCCCGGAGACAGGCTCTGGCCTTGCTAAAGAAATATAAAGAGGTTCAGCTGCCCATAGAGGTGGAGGCCTGGGAAAGGATCGAGAGCGGTTGCCTTGGCCTCAAATCCCCTGGCGCTAGCATCTCTTACAGGAGCACCAGTGCTGAGATAGTGGTGGTGTGTGTGCAGAATGAGGCGAAGACCCTAGTGGAGAAGATTGAGCAAATGGTGAAAAATGCTAGTGATGAGCTCGAGAGGGAGAGGAACACGGTATTAAGAAAAATCCCACTGGACTCTAAGGAAAAGCTTGATTTCATTTGTGATCTCGTCTCTGGTAAACTAGTGGACGTAGGGTTTTCTAAAGATGAAGAAAGCTTTATCATCTGCCTAAAGGGTTTGGAGAACCAGGTGAGCACAGCAGAAGGTGCCGTGAAAGAGGCCCTGGGGAAAGTTGAAGCCAAACTCCTTGAGATATCAATGCCTCTGGTGGAGTTCCTAAAGTCTGTGGACCTGAAGAAGATTGAGAAGAACCACTTTGCCCAGAACAACATATCGTCTGTGTTCCTCCCTGGTAATGATTCCATCCAGATCCTGGCAGATAGAACTAACATCCAGAGAGCTGAAGACAAACTACACGAGGTCATCAAAGAGGAAGTCATCAAACTCACACCAGACCAAACCCACGTGACAAAGGGCGAACAATGGCTGCAGTTCTTTGCCGGACTCAACGGGGAGCTCAAATCCACCAAGAACAACCACAATGTCATCATCTCAGTTTCACAGGAGAAGATCGGTGTCTGTGGATTCTCCAATGTTGTAGCAGATGTGTCAGGGAAGTTAAGGGGATACCTGGATAACAAGAAGCCAGAAACAGTGGACGTCCCTCTCAAATCAGTGCAGGAAGTACAGTATGTGGCCTCTTGTATGAAACTCTCAGAGGTCCCTGAAATTAAGGCCCTTGGCGTGACTATACTGCCATGCAAAACACAAGGATCCCCTTGCCTGAAGATCACTGCAGCGAGGGATAAAATCAAACAGGCCTTAGATGCAGTTAAACAGCAGGTCAGTACAATAACGACAGAGAAGTATACATACTCCGAAGCCGGCAAGTCAAAAGTCCTGGAGAAGAACCGAGTTGCTCTGCAGGCTAAGGCCAAGGATTTAGGGTGTAAGCTCTACCTATCACCATTGATTACCCACTGCCAGAAATACAGCTACGACATAGAAGGGTGTGTCACTTTAACCGTGGGTCAGGGTAACATCTCCCAACATGCTGCAGATGCTCTGATCTGCCCTCTGAGCAGCAGCCTGGCCTTCGATACTCAGATCGCCAAGCAATTCCTTCAGATGGGTGGGCCTGAGATCAGGAAGGTGTGTGACAAGCTCCTGAAGGAAAGGCAAACTCTACAGGCGGGAGATGTGGTCTTGTCCAACCCAGGAACCCTTGGAACTAAACACCTCATCTATGCAGGCATTCCTGTATTGGGGGAGGCTTCCACACCTCTCAACATTGTCTATCTGCAGTCTGCTGTCAGGGACAGTTTATTGGGAGCAGAAAAAATGAAGTGTGTCTCCATAGGCATGCCAGTGATGGGGTATGGCACCTTTGGTTTTTCTGTCAAAGAAAGCTGTGTAGCAGTTATCAAGGGAATCCTAGATTTCATCAACGCTGATCAGAAACCCCCCCAACTGAGGAGTATATTTGTGATCGACTCTGATGCCAAGCTAGTGGGGGAGTTCCAATCAGCTATTGAAGGAAAGGTAATTCTGCTTCTCCACATAGCATTCCATGTCGATCTAGTTGGACAGGTTTTTTTGTTTATAATGCCACCCGGCTCTACCTTAGATTTAACATACCAAGTCAAACCACAGTACATTCTTGTGTGTGATTGAAGAGGAAATGTACAGTGGCATTTGTAAATGTGGTCAAGTATTCCTGTTGAAAGTGAAACCTCTTTTGTCCTGCTTAATTTAACAGGGTTATCGTCATCAACAAAAAAACAGCAAACCAGCAAAAGGCACAACTCCAACTTCTCCCCCTGCAGCCAACGCCTCACATAACACACCTCCACCACCCCTAGCGGATAAACCAGGTTCAGACATCAAAGGTTATTTCCTTCAACCGTACATTTTTGTGTTAACATAAAGATAAATACTGCAGGAAACCTATAGCATGCCGTGTCCTCACTCAGACTTCTCTCCTCTATTAACAGTGATTATAGGTGGCGTGTCAGTGATCCTGAAGAAGGGCGACATCACCAAAGAGACAGTGGATGTCATAGTGAATTCCAACAACCAAAATCTGGATCTGAACTCTGGTAAGTGTCAGTTTCAATGTTTACAATTAGGCAAATTATCTCAATTTAGACTTTTAGGTTTTAGTTCAGATTAGTCACAAGTCTTTAGAGGGTTGCTGAACTTACTGATTGAGCCTCGGTTTCAATCTTCCTCATTAGGAAACGCACCTGAGAAAGAGATTTGGGTCTCTTGTATGTGTTCACGCATGGGAAGAGTTTCTACATTCACTCTGACAAAAACAGTACACAGTTACAATCAATCACCCTTCTAGATAACTTAAAACCAGGTATTGTGTCTGGAAGTAGCCTAGGTTAGCTAGCAAACTTCTTTCGCCAATTAGCTTCAGCCAGCCGGTGCACGACTTTGGCAAAGTTGGTTTGACTTTGGATAGCCTATCTGTGGGGCTAGTCAATATATTACACAATATAAATGGGAGAATACTTTCATGTTACACACACCTTTTTTGTTTTCTCATTAAATTATTTCAATATTTGTATATTAAGCTCTACAAATAGTTGTTGGTTTGAGGTTAATGTCATTGCAATTTGGACCAATTGAAATGTACAAATATTGTCCAATGTACAGTTGAAGTCAGAAGTTTACATACACTTAGGTTGGAGTCATTAAAACTAGTTTTGCAACCACCACAAATTTCTTGTTAATTAACAAACTATAGTTTTGGCAAGTTGGTTAGGACATCTACTATGTGCATGACACAAGTAAAAATGTCCAACTATTGTTTACAAACAGATTATTTCACTTGTAATTCACTGTATCATAATTCCAGTGGGTCAGAAGTTTACATACACTAAGTTGATTGTGCCTTTAAACAGCTTGGAAAATTCCAGAAAATTATGTCATGGCTTTAGAATCTTCTGATTCTTCTAATTGACATAATTTGAGTCAATTGGAGGTGTACCTGTGGATGTATTTCAAGGCCTACCTTCAAACTCAGTGCCTCTTTGCTTGACATCATGGGAAAATCAAAAGAAATCAGCCATCACCTCAGGAAAAAATCCTTGGGTTCATCCTTGGTTCATCCTTGGGAGCAATTTCCAAACGCCTGAAGGTACCATGTTCACCTGTACAAACAATAGTACTCAAGTATAAACCATGGGACCACGCAGCCGTCATACCGCTCAGGAAGGAGACTTGTTGTGTCTCCTGGAGATTAACGTACTTGTGAGAAAAGTGCAAATCAATCCCACAACAACAGCAAAGGACCTTGTGAAGATGCTGGAGGAAACAGGTACAAAAGTATCTATATCCACAATAAAACGAGTCCTATATCGACATAACCTGAAAAGCTGCTAAGCAAGGTAGAAGCCACTGCTCCAAAACCACCATAAAGGCCAGACTACAATTTGCAACTGCACATGGGGACAATGTCCTCTGGTCTGATGAAACAAAAATAGAACTGTGGCCATAATTGTCAGGACCCGGTTACGAACCCGGGTCTCCGGAGTGAGAACCAGTCACTTAACCAACTGAGCCACGAATAGTTGGCAGAACCCAGAAGATGAGGCAGACACAGCAGTACTTGAGACAGTGTATTTAATGAAGTAAAAAGTGAAGTTCTTCAGGAAAACATGTAACTCCACAACCTCAAAAGGAATTCCACAAGAACAAAGGTAATCCTCCAAGACAAAAAGGTAAATCCACAAGGTGGAAGGTATAGCACAAAAAGCCTCAAAAAATACTCAAAAAACAAACAAGAACAAAAAACAGAATTCCACAAGCGAGTCCACAGGGATCAACAAGAGTTCACAGAGAACTAGGGCTGGGTGCTAACATACAAACACAGAGCAAAGGACTGAGGAAAACAAAGGGTTTAAATACAATCAGGGGAAACGAGGCACAGGTGCAAATAATAATGGGGATCAAGGGAAAACAAAAAGGTCAAAAGGCACAATGGGGGCATCTAGTGACCAAAAACCGGAACAACCCTGGCCAAATCCTGACAATAATGACCAAATAGAACTGTGGCCATAATGACCATTGTTATGTTTGGAGGAAAAAGGGGTATGCTTGCAAGCCGAAGAACACCATCCCAACCATGAAGCACGGGGGAAGCAGCATCATGTTGTGGGGGTGATTTGCTGCAGGAGGGACTGGTGCACTTCACAAAATAGATGGCTTCATGAGGTAGGACAATTATGTGGATATATTGAAGCAACATCTCAAGACAGTCAGGAAGTTAAAGCTTGGTCGCAAATGGGTCTTCCAAATGGACAATGACCCCAAGCATACTTCCAAAGTTGTGGCAAAATGGCTTAAGGACAACAAGTCAAGGTATTGGAGTGGCCACCACAACGCCCCGACCTCAGTCCCATAGAAAATGTGTGGGCAGGACTGAAAAAGTGTGTGTGAGCCTACAAAACCTGACTCAGTTACACCAGCTCTGTCAGGAGGAATGGGCCAAAATTCATCCAACTTATTGTGGAAAGCTTGTGGAAGGCTACCCGAAACGTTTGACCCAAGTTAAACCATTTAAAGGCAATGCTACCAAATACTAATTCAGTGTATGTAAACTTCTGATCCACTAGGAATATGATGAAAGAAATAAAAGTTCAAATAAATAATTCTCTCTACTATTATTCTGACATTTCACATTCTTAAAATAAAGTGGTGATCCTAACTGACCTAAGACAGGGAATTTTTACTAGGATTAAATTGTCAGGAATTGTAAAAAACTGAGTTTAAATGTATTTGGCTAAGGTGTATGTAAACTTCTGACTTCAACTGTACACTGAGTAATTTACTGATGGTCCCTAACTAGCCCCGTAGGGATATCCAAAATGAAACCAATTTGTTCATGGTCAGTGTGCTGGGCATTATGATCAGTCGTGTTCAACTGCCACTCCGAATTGGTGATTACTTGTGTGCTGCCGGCTGTGGGCATGTGGGCAGGATTGAAATAAACCCAATCCAAGGAAAACATTTACGTACCCTTCATTCCGTGACATACCCTTTTTTCCCCTAATAACATCTAGGGCCGGGATGATACCAGTATCGCAATACTCGTTAGGATCGTGGCAAAGAAACAAAACACAAATAAAATTTGACTTTGTTAGGAAAACAGCCCTGATGTTTCAAACAAACAAACATTATGATGTCATCCAGTGTCACATGTATTTATTTTCCAAGCTAAAGCACACAACATTTTAAATAGGGCAGGTTTTTAAAGGAACACATTTTGGTCTGCTTCATGTTTTGCATTGGGGAAAAAATCAGAATAAATGTTTCCACAAAGGTCATTTTCAACCAGAAAAGTAGTTTTTTTGATTGTTGCTCTTTAACATATCTCATACTTGACAGGGGTTTCTGGAGCCATCCTTCAAGCGGCTGGGAAATCTGTAGCAGATGAATGCAAAATAATTGGTTGAGTATTATTTTATTAAGTCTTTATTTGTCAAGAAATGAAAGTGCATTGAGGTGTGTAGAATTTACTTTGTGTCCCAATCTCCCCAGGTAAGCTGAAGGCCGATGGTGTTGTGCTCACTTGTGGTGGGAACCTAAACTGTAAAAACATAGCTCAGATGGTTGGGCCCAAGAATTCTGCAGGTATCATCACCTCCATAGAGAAGGTCCTTCAGCTGTGTGAGAGCCAGAATGCAGCCACAGTGTCCATCCCTACTATTGGCACAGGTGATTCAACTGAACTGTAGTATAAAACTAAAAGATCCATTCCGGTGTCACTTGTATTGATTAATCAATATATTTATTGGTTTCAAATGATCTATTTATCACTTTGGATGCTGATGTCTTATGCTTTAGGGAAAGGTGGCATTGAACCCAAAGATTGCATCAAGGCCATTCTAAAAGGACTGGAGAGCCACACGTCACAGATGACCTCATCCAGCATCAAAATCATTTTCATAGTGGCCTTTGAGCAGAAGATCTTTGACTCCTTGAGAAATTACTTTAACAAAAGGAACCTGCCCCCACACAAGCAGGTAGATTTAGTGTGACTAAGGCTCAGTTGGACATGTTCTGTGGTTTTGTTTGGTTGATGCGTGTAATAACTTAAGGTTATGGGTTTTATCTAGGCTGCAGCCACACCTTCTCAGTCCAGTCTTCCCCCAAATCACGGTTGGATTTTGATACATCTTTGTTTACATTTTACATTAATTTGCGCTGTTC